>NC_090753.1:54633270-54650770 GCF_036898095.1 Palaemon carinicauda
AAAACCTTGCAATCTGAAAATTATACAATAACTTGTTTAGCTGGAAATTAAATCTTACACAAATATTTAATCTTGATAATTAATGAGAATAGTTTTTACTTTAACACTCTAGTGATTAAATTCTTGATGAAATTTACATAAAAGTAACTGATAAACATACATGTTTTTAGCTCACATGAATTTTCTGACCAGGTAGCAATACAACTACACTTCACTGTTTTAACCTAAACTCACAGGGCCAGTTACAAAAATTATACTACACCTTTACTTACAGTAACGAAATATTCATGAAACATCTGTCAATGGAGTGTTAAATGTTTGAACACAATACACACTATATATGCTTGATAAAAACTTATTCACTTTCGAGAGGGCACACACTTCAGGCACTCGAGAGGGAGGTGACCTTTGGCTCTTACAAAGGGATATGGCTGGATCTCTTCTGCTGTTATTGTATTCCTGGAAGTGTATATATATTTATTTAAAAACTTCTAGAACCTTCTAGATCAGGGGTCTAGAAGCTTGGGAGCAGTGCCTAGCAGTGGAAAATTGCCAACTATATCTATCAAACAGGAGAACTAACCTTGCTTGCAAGACAACACTCTCCCAGCTAACTCTATGCCTACTTACCTCCTTGGAACAATAAAATAAAAGATAAACTAACTCTGGGTTTTTCGAGAACATCCCAAACACGTGGAAATATAACACTTGCGTAATCTCTCTCAAACATGACGGAATATCGTAAAAACTGAAAAATTACATAAGCCCTTGTTTAGACCTCGTACGGTTCGCACAACACATTTACACTGACTACATAAGATTTGATAACAAAATACGTGAAATAAAAAGTTATTTCTTGAAAATAACGTAAATCTACATATACTGACTTGAATGAAAACTGCAATTGCATGAACGACGAAAGTCTAACATAATTTACATACAATTACTAAAAACTACAAGAGAGGAACTCACTTTACGAGCTAGCTATATACCTCTTACATACAAAATGAAATACATGAATAAAATATACACTCTAAACTAGTTCAGCTTTGTAATATATATATATACATATATTATATATATACATATACATATATATAAATATATGTATACATATATATATATACATATATATATATATATATATATATATATATATATATATATATATATGTGTGTGTATATATATTAATATATATAAAGAGAGAGAGAAAAGGGAGGTATATATATATATATATATATATATATATATATATATATATATATATATATATATAAAAGTGCATATATTTGATATATATAAAAATATATGTTTATCTACATTTGTGTATACATATAGAAATATTGATAGATACATAGACATATACTGTAGAGGTAAGTGTTACATCATCGCATATGTAACACCAGTTAAAGGACGTTCAACAAACATTAACGTTCATCATCATAAATTAAAAAAAAAAAAAATAGACAAAAAGGAATGACAATAAAAACCTGGAATAAACACTTACATAATAAGTCTCCCAAATTGCCTCTAAATAAGGAAATTAAGGCTCCTGGCTAGTACAGTGGTAACGAGTTTGCATAGCATTTGCGTAGTGGCAGGTAGATCCCAGCCTGGGACAGTGAGTTTAAGCTGTTTACTGGGTAGGTCACTGCTGTGCTTGGGCCCCACAGTTGGGAGTTGGGCTTGCTGGGCTGGCGTTCTGGTGAGAATCTATTCTGATGAAATTGGCACTGACACCTTTAACCTATACCTTTACTACTAAATGGAATAACGCAAAGGTTTCTTATCCATTTGCAAGGGCTAGAACCTTCGCAGGATAAAGAATAGTACAAAAGTAATGAGGTAGCATCCTTGCCTGGTGATTGCCAGACTTGAGTTCGAGTCCCACTCAAGCTCGTTAGTTCCTTTGGTTGCTACAACCTCACCATCCTTGTGGGCTAACGAAGGGAGGTTTAGGGGAGCCAATAAGTCTATCTGCTGAGTCATCAGCACCCATTATCTGGCCCTCCTTGGTCCTAGCTTTTTTGGAGAGGGGGCTTGATCGCTGATCATATGTAATATGGTCATTCTCTTGGACAATGTTACTGTCTCTGGCCTCTGCCATTCTTGAGCGGCCTTTAAACCTTTAGAGTCCTTTTCGAAGACCAGACATGAAATGGAGAAAGAGCACTATTGCCTTTACTGCGAAATGCGTCCAATAATAAGTCCCAAACCAGATACAAGATCCATTATCGAGAGGTGGCTATTCTCTTCTCCGATAAAATTTCGGGAAGAAGAAGAGGCAGAAGAAGAAGAACGAAGGAGTATCAGATCATTATTGGTAAAATAGTCGCAGAGTCACGATGTCAAAGTCTTTTTATGACAATAGATTGGCGCCATTACAGAGCAACGAGTGAGAGACAAGAAGCAGAAATATCAAACAGTCTCATTACCAAAACGGAATCTTATCTTGCGTCAATAAAAGAACGTTAAGACAAAACGCAATTTATGGATAACACAAATTTGATGTTCTATTGAAAAACCACTTGGAATTTCTGCGCCATTCGGGGGATGAAACGGAACAGATTTTCAATATCGAGATTGTACCATTTGGTGAACATCGTGCCGGGGTACTGTAAGCACTGGGACATAACTATCTATCGGTGATTGCGTTTATGGACTTGCTTTAAGGATTTTGGGCCATAGGGCAGGGTGCTGGACCAGAGAAGGTCATTCAATGATTGGATGCAATTAGGGAAAACTCTGTGATATAAAGTAAAAATCAAGAGGCCAAAATCCTTTTTCATATCAAATTCAGAGACGAAATAAGATTATTTCCCAGAATTCTGAGATTTAAATAAAATTATTTTTTCAAAGGAAATTATAGTAATATCTATTTTCATCCCTAATTCATTGAACAGTAATATGATGAAAAGACCATATCTTTAAATCATAAAATTATCGGTACCATTAACCCTTTGGTGACCCCGGCCGTGGAAACATCCATGTCAGACTCATGGAATTTGGCCGGGAGCAAAATCGACTAACCAACAGAGGAATATTTTCTGCACTTTAGCACGGCCAAATTATAATAGCTATGAGCTTATGATTTAATGCATTATGTCAAAGAATGATTGAACATTTTCATAACACTGTATAGCAAAATATCTTTGCAATGCCTAAAACTCCCTGGTGATCCGTTGATGCATTTTGGAGTCATCTGTTCATATAACCGTAACGGCTCCGATCAGTAGATACTTATTTCGCAGATATATCCACTAAAAATCGAGAAGTCATCTGACAAAAGCGAGATTTGCATCCGAGTGAGGCCCATAATAGTGTACCGCACGCATATCACACACTCGTAAACTGTAAGGGTATCTCTGTTTTCTGCATATTATTGTTATCGTTCTCCCCTCGCACTGATAACTCGTTTCTGCCTGTATGTGCTTGTATTAATCTACATAAATTTTTGTGACCTTCCACGGAAACTGTTGTATAAAAGCTCGCTGTTTGTTGAAATAAAGTTAGTTGCATTTACCCCGTCTGTCAGTTACCACCTACAGTAGCTGGTGCATACGCACATTGGAGACTCCAGAGTGACCGGCTTGGTGCATATGCAAAGTAGAAAATGTCTATAGAAAGTGGATAGTTTCAACACTTGTACAATACTGGTACAATACAGGTAAAGTAAACATTCAGTACCTTGCTTGTTTTTACTGAATTTAGTACGTGTTTGCAGTTGTCAACCCAAATATTTTTCTCTGGTGTACTGACGGTGTTAGGAGAGTGCTCGTGCATTTTGAATGTCAATAAAGCATTACATATAGTGTTGAATAGCGTTGGGGGTTTGCAAGGCAAAAAGTGTCCGAAATCTATTCAACTTTCCATTGTAATCTTCATTGTTTTCTAATCTTTACTCATTACCGCCGTCAACGAAGTTGGAAGGAGGTTATGCTTTCGACCCTATTTGTGTGTGTGTTTTTCATTACGAACAGCTTCCTGGCCACAATTCTAATCGCAGAGTAAAGAAACTTGCAGGGATTAACTATTATATAATTAGATGGAAATGATTAAACCATAAGTTTGGACATCGTTGTCACAGACTTCAATCTTGGTTCATATTTGAGTGTATGAAAATCCACGCCAATTAATACATGTGCTAAGGTCAAAAGTCAAGGTCAAGATCGAGCAAAAGGTCGAGAAATAACCTGCCGCGGCGGAGGTCCGGGATCTACTGAGCGCCCTTCTAGATCTCTTCATTGTAACTGCTGGATTCCTACTAAGCCCCCTTAGTACATGGTTGCTGAATGGCATCACAGGCCCCAACGCCGTGTTGTTTAGCCCAAAGTTATAAATACATTTCAATCTAATATATATATATATATATATATATATATATATATATATATATATATATATATATATATATATATATATATATATATATATATATATATATATATATATATATATACTGTAAATATATATATATATGCAATTCTCAGTTTTTTTTATCTTTAGTTAGTTACGCTATGTAGCTTTAATGTAAGTGGGTTAACACACATGGTAATTTCTAAGCGTAAAAAAAGAAAAAAAGGAATTACCTTTTGTTATAAATCACAGCTCATTTAAATCAACATCACCACTGCACCATGACAGATCAGTCATTTCTACACATTTTTTCACATAAAATAAAATCCTCTAGCATAACTCTCATATTTTCAAAATGCATTAAAAAATATCTATACGTTTTTCACATAACATTGCCACAACTTTTCACAACTGAATAGAGACATTATGATGATTTCCTTTGGTTGAGATTAAGAGAAACGTTTTAAGTAATGTCATTCTGGGGAAAGCTGTGTTCTTGATGTTCACGTGCATCTACGTAATTGAAAAGGGAAGGCTTTAATGTGAGAAATATTCTCTAACAGATAAAAATGTGAATTAAAGTACAATTATTCACTCTCGTATCTACACAGCAATCAATTATATTTTCAGTATAATTAAAAAATCTTTCCTTTTTTAAACATTAAAATCTTTAGAAATCATCACAATTAATCAATTACTTAATCATTTATTCAATTACAATTACATGTACGAATTACAGGGATTAGATTGAAATGTATTTACATCTTTGGGCTAAACAGCACAGCGTTGGGGCCTGTGATACCATTCAACAAACAAGTACAACTGGGGGTTAGTAGGAATCATGCAGCAACTTCAAGACCTCCATCAAAGCCTCCACCCCTGACGACGATGATGCCTATTCAACGTCAACCGAAGCTGACATGAATGCCGTAGGACATACACGCCTACCCCGTGACGTGCCGAAGCGGCGACAAAGCCGCCCACCACCCACCAATCGCTCGCGCCCCAACAAACGACTTCTACAGCCACTTACTACCTCCCATCCGCTGCAGTTTTGCTACTACCACTTCAGATTCGGGGAAACCTCGAAGAAATGTGCCAAAGATTATCAGTGGCCAAAAAACGTGTAAGTAGGCCATCCCTTGTGGCGGTGGCTTCCCATGTTTCTAATCTTTTCTTTTTACAGGATGCAGGAACGGGCATGCGATTTCTGGTAGACACGGGTGCTTGTCGTTCTCTTTTGCCAAGGAAACTCTTCAAGGCACAACGTAGTCTGTCTACATCTGCCGACGTCCGCTTGGTAGCTGCCAACGGATCTGCGATACCCACCTACGATTACGAGAACCTCACATTATCGTTCGGAAACGGTAAATTCAATTGGAAGTTTCTCGTTGCTGACGTCACAATGCCAATCCTCGGTGCGGATTTCCTCTCTCATTTCCACCTTCTGGTCGATGTCGCCCACCGATGATTGGTCAACGCAGACTCGTACTTGTCGACACCTCTTCAACCCGCCCCCTCTAACCTCGCTCTCCACATCAGCGCACCCACGGATGCCTACGCCCACCTCCTCACGTCGTACCCGGAAGTTTTCCGACCAGAACTTCACCAAACGCCCACGGTTCCTGCCAAGCACGGTATTTATCACCATATCAAGACGACGGGACCCCCAGTCTTCGCAAAATTCAGACGTCTGGCACCGGAACGATTGGCAGCCGCCAAACAGACGTTCGCCGAAATGGAGAAAATGGGCCTTTGTCAAAAGGCCTCCAGCCCATGGTCGTCACCCTTACACATCGTTCTGAAGAAAGACGGCTCCCTCCGTCCGTGCGGGGATTACAGGCGCCTGAACATGCAAACAGAACCGGATCACTACCCCCTCCCAAACATTACCGATGTAACCTCCTACCTGCACAAAGCGAAGGTTTTCTCTACGCTCGACCTCCTGAAGCGGTATTATCAGGTGCCTATGAACCCAGAAGACATCCCCAAGACCGCCATCACCACTCCGTTTGGCACATACACCTTCAATTACTCCTGTTTTGGCCTTCGTAATGCTGGGGCAACGTTTCAACGTCTCATGGATGGCATCTTAGGGGACCTCCCTTTCTGTGTATGTTATGTGGACGACATACTTGTGTTCTCCTCCTCAAAAGAGGAACACTTCCGTCACCTGCGCATCGTGCTCGACCGCCTGCAACAGAACGGCCTTGTAGTCCGGTACGACAAGTGTACCTTTGGCGCCAACGAAGTGTCGTTCTTAGGGCACCGTATCACTCCTGAAGGAGTCCATCCCCTCCCTGAGAAGGTAGCAGCTGTTCAGAATTTCCCCACGCCCTCGACCGTCAAAGCTCTGCAGGAATTCTTGGGCATGATGAACTATTATCACCGTTTTCTGCCAGCCATTGCCGCCACTATTGCTCCCCTCTACGCCTCCCTCAAGGGCAAGCCAAAGGACTTGAAGTGGGGTCCCCTTCAAGAAGCGGCCTTCTGCAATGCAAAGAAGGCCCTATCAACTGCTGCGGCTCTCACTTTTCCTATCCCACACGCCCCTCTCCTTCTCTCCACCGATGCCAGCGACGTCGCTATTGGTGCAGTACTCGAGCAGGTGGTCAAAGGCTCGCCCCGCCCATTGGCCTTCTTCAGCAGAAAACTGTCCAAGGCAGAATCGGGTTATTCTACCTTCGATCGAGAATTGCTGGCGGTGCACTTGGCTGTCCGTCACTTTTGCCATTTCTTAGAAGGTACGCCCTTCATCATTCGCACAGACCACATGCCTCTGGTGCACGCCTTCACTCGACAGTCTGACGCCTGGTCCGCCCGTCAACGCCGATATCTCTCCGCCGTGGCTGAATACAATTGCACCCTCCAATACGTCCCTGGGAAAATGAATCCCGTTGCCGATGCCCTGTCAAGAAACACGTTGGCTGCCGTTCAACTGGGATTGGATTACAATGCCCTGGCTGAAGCCCAACGACAGGATCCAGAGTATCAAGCTTGTAGGACATCCTGCACGTCCCTCCGTTGGGAGGATTTTCCCCTCGAAAACTCCAACACCACCCTCCTCTGTGATGTCAGTACTGGTAGACCGGGACCTTGGATTCCTGCTCCCATGCGCCGACAGGTGTTTGATTTCATCCACGGCCTTTCACATCCCTCGTGCCGTTCTACTGCACAGCTGCTGAAGGCAAAGTTCATTTGGCACGGCATTTCTAAGGATGCTAAGGATTGGGTCCGTGCCTGTACTTCTTGCCAATCTTCCAAAGTACATCGACACACGGATTCTGGAGTGGGCACCTTTCCTCAACCTCAGCGTCGTTTCGCACACATTCACGTCGATGTTGTAGGCCCCCTACCCACATCACAAGGACATCGTTACCTGTTTACCGTCATCGACCGCTCCACTCGTTGGACTGAAGCCATTCCCATGGAAACTGCAACGTCCGCCTCATGTACATCCACCTTACTCTCTGGATGGATTTCAAGATTCGGTATCCCTGAGCATATTACTTCTGACAGGGGAACCACTTTCACCTCTCAATTATGGACGTCATTAGCGAATCTCTTGGGCATCACCCTACATCAGACAACGGCCTACAACCCCGCTGCCAATGGAATGGTTGAACGTTTTCATCGCACCCTCAAAGCAGCTTTGATGTCCCGCTGCAAAGATTGCAACTGGTTTACTCAGCTTCCCTGGGTCCTCCTTGGACTAACGACCACTCCTAAAGACGCCCTCGACGTCTCGGCAGCCGAAATGGTGTATGGCGACCCGTTGGTCGTCCCTGCCGAGTTTTTTCCTTCGACAACCTCCTCCGACGATCTCCAGCGCATACGTCACGTCGTGAGAAAATTTACTCCGTGCCGCCAGACTTACAAGCCCCCAGCGAAGCATCACATACCAACGGACTTACACTCTGCAACGCACGTCTTCCTGCGCAACGACACCAGCAAGCCACCGTTAACGCCCCCTTACACGGGACCTTTCCTTGTGATCCGACACAGTCCGAAAGCATTCCTCCTAAACATTCGGGGCAAAGAAGACTGGGTCTCCATATATCGTCTAAAACCTGCTTATCTTCTGCCAGATGACCCGCCTACAGTTCGCCTCTCTAGATCAGGGCGCCCTATTTAACATGTACAGTATATCATTTTTAGGGGGGCAGCCATGTACCAATCGTGTGTCACACAATTGTACATAATTCCTATTGTATATATTATGCTTGTATCTGCGCTCTTCACTCGCACTAAAAAGAACCTGAATGATCATGTCTCCGGTTTTCCTCTGAACTTTGTCTGTCTCTCGAACATGCCATGTCCTGTTGCCTTGCCGTTTTGTATATAAAGGAGAGTGTTTTATAATAATATAACTCAGTCGTTTCCAATCTGCCTTTGAGTTCACATCCTCTCTCGACTCGTCACACTCCCTTAGTCTATCTTCCTCCCACCTCTCTCTCTCTCTCTCTCTCTCTCTCTCTCTCTCTCTCTCTCTCTCTCTCTCTCTCTCTCTCTCTTCTCTTTCACGTTGCTTCGTCCCCACTCGGCCAGAATTGTAGCATTCGCCAGAGGTGAGAATTGGAGAAGTTGCTTAATTAAAGCACACGACTCCAGGCACTTGCCGGTGTCCCTCTCTTGTTTTCGTCCTTGACAATGTCATGAAGCTGATGCCAAGAGAATTTATTATTCCGTACAATAGGAAACACACACACACACACACTCACACACACACACAAACACACACACACACACATATATATATATATATATATATATATATATATATATATATACATAGAGAGAGAGAGAGAGAGAGAGAGAGAGAGAGAGAGAGAGAGAGAGAGAGAGAGAGAGAGACCCATCACCTATGTACAATGGCCATCGTCCTGATGAAAATGGCCAAACCTCTGAAATAATTAAGGACATGTTTGAAGACTTTGTCTGTAGTGTCCTAGAAATGACTGCAATTGTTATTGTTGTATATATATATATATATATATATATATATATATATATATATATATATATATATATATATATATATATATATATATATATATATATATGGGACGGAGAACATTTGGTAACTAAAATGAGATTGTGGAAAGTAAAATGTTAATATCTCTAAAACTTAAAAGTATTTCATGTGATGGTTCTATAGATAGTAACTTATGCATCCGAAACTTGGATCCTTACCAAAACCTTAGAGTATAAGCAGGTTACATCTCAGAAAGCAATGGAAAGTATAATGATGAAAATAACACCAAGAGACAGAAAAGGAGCAACATGAATTCGAGAGCAGACAAAAGTAGGGGATATTCTAACGACATGCAAGAAAAAGAAATGGACATGTGCAGGACATATAATTCCACATCTAGGACACATGGCACCATCTATTGCCTACTTCGCTACTTCGAGCATTCATTTGAATTCTGTACTATTATCATCAATAGGTAAGCTACAACCCTAGGGGGTGTGGTGGCCGATATGGTAACGTCCCTGACTGGTGAAGGCCAAACTGGTGTTGAGTCCCTCTCAAACTCGTTAGTTTCTTTGGTCGGTGCAACCTCACCATCCTTGTAAGCAAACGATGTTTGGGTTCGGGGAGCCTAAAGTCACCAGCAATCATTGCCTGACCCTCCTTGCTCCTAGCTCGGGTGGAGAGAGGGCTTGGGCGTTGATCATATGTATATATGGTCACTCACTAGGGCATTGTCCTGCTCGATAGGGCGATGTCACTGTTCCTGTCCTCTGCCATTTATGAACGGCCTTTAAACATTTTTATTTTAAAGCAAGATGCTTTAAGCCCAAGGGCTCCGACAGGGAAAAAACTAGAATAGATATTTTCGATTTTCTTTTAAAATCTCTTTTTCCTTTGGATTCACATCCAGTTTCAATCAGTCAACATTTATTTTGACATCGATATTCCATTTTTGATTTACATATTTCAATAATATTGGTTTTGCAAATCTTTCTTTCTTTTTTGTATTCTAATGTTCTAATCAATCAGGATTTTTCTATTTTTTTTCTGCTATTGGTATTCTATTTTTTATTTTTTGGATTTAGTACTCGAATGATTATAAATTTTAAAAATCCCTCTTCTTCACTTCATATTCCAATCAGCCAAGCTTACCCCTGAAAAAGATATTTCATTTTTTTTTTATGAAAATTTTCAAATAATTTTCTTTTTTTTACAATTTTTCTTCTTTATATCTATTTCCAGCTCCAATATATTCAGATTTTTTCTTAGAAACGGTATTCAAAGACTAGAATTAACACCCCCCCCCCCCCCCCGCCCAGGCCACAAAGACCATAACTGTTGTTACGCCAGAGAACACACAATCAACTAGAGGGGCACCCAAGAGAGTGCAGACCTCCGCCGCGGCAGCTTATTTCTCGACCTTTAGCTCGACCTTCCCCTTGACATGTGACCTTAGCATGTATTAATATGCGTGAATTTTCATACACTCAAATATGAACCATCTTTGAAGTCTCTGTGACAACGATTTCCAAACTTATGGCTGATCACCAGTATTGGATATTTTGCTTGACCCTGACCTTGAACTTTGACCTCAAACTTCCAAAATTTAATCAATTCCGGCCTTTTACATAACAGTTAATTCCTGCAAGTTTCATTAATCTACAATTAAAATTGTGGCCAGGAAGCTGTTTATAAACAAACAGACACGCACAAACAGGGGATAAAACATAACCTTCCAACTTCGCTGGCGGAGGTAATCAATTTGATTTCCATCTGTTCTTCAGAGCTAAGGTAAATGTTTGAATTTAATCAAAAGAGCTCTTCCTGCGTGTAACCTCCATAGTCTACGGGTGATGAACTCCACATCTGGCGTTATCTCCGTTTACCTTAAGTAACGACCTTGTGGTGTTGACTTCCCAACTAGACCCTATTTTATGTTTACACTTTTTGAAGGCCTCAATGGCTTTGGCATAAGAGGAATTATTCAAATAATGAATAATTGTTGATGAAGATAGTATATACAACTTTACTTTTTACTACTAAAATAATAATAATAATAATAATAATAATAATAATAATAATAATAATAATAATAATAATAATAATAATAATGTATTTTACAAATTAAATTGATTTAATTATACCGAAATCATGAAAATAAAAATTAAAAATACGTTTTTTATGTCATTTACTGTAATTGCCTCTAAAAGGGCCAGTTTAGAGGTTTAAATGCTACGTATGAATGGCAGAGACAAGAGACAGTGACATTGCCCTATCAAGCAGGACAATGCCCTAGAGATTGACCATAGATACATAAGTTCAGTGACCAAGCACCCTCTCCACCCAAGCTAGGGCCAATGAGGACCAGGCCATGGCTCATGATAGCTCAGCAGATAGGCTTATAGGCTCCCCCACCCAAATCCTTAGCTCACAAGGATGGTGAAGTTCTAGTGACCAATAGAACAAAGAAGTTTGAGCGGGACTCGAACCCCACACATGATTAGTGCCCAAGCACCCTCTCCACCCAAGCTAGGACGAAGGAGGGCCAGGCAATGGCTGCTGATGACTACGCAGATAGGCCTATAAGCTCCACAAAACCCACATCCTTAGCTCACAAGGATGGTGAGGTTGCAGCAATCAAAGCAACAAACTAATTTGAGCGGAACTCAACCCCAGTCTGGCGTTCACCAGTCGGGGACGTTACTACATCGGCCACCACAACCACAACCAGGTAATCAGTGAGGTTGAAAGGAGGTTTTATAAATGCTCAATTGTTGGATAAGAATAAAAATGCTTTTCAATTTCGTAAAGCATTTTCATCTCAAGTAATTTTTGTGGTTTACCCAAAGTAGTTAATTAAATTCTCATAAGATCGATCTCTTATACAGTTGAATAAGTTATGGTTATCGACATTAATTTCATCAGTGGTTCTAGAATTTGCCCAAAGTTTATTCTTTAAGAACTATTGCAAAATATTCAACAACAAGTTATTGCAATGGTAGGATGACCTTGATTAAATTATTAAGAAAATAATGCCGTACCTGAAAGTAACTGGAAAATTAAATTAATGGTATGTATGTACGTACATATACTGTTTGTATACACACACACATACATACACACACACATATATATATATATATATATATATATATATATATATATATATATATATATATATATATATATATATATATATGTGTGTGTGTGTGTGTGTGCATGAAGATATTGCAGAAGGGCTTGTTTGAGAGAACATGCCTAAGTTTAAGAGTTGAAGCACACTCAAGCACACTCCAAGCAAAATAGAAAGAATAACAAGTTGCTGTAAAATTTGAAACATTCTTTCAGAGTCCGTCGAGGGACTTGGAATCTTGAGCAAACAAAACGCGGAATAACAAAAGAAGACGAATTACGAAAGAGAATAAGAAAATCAACAGTTGCACACGGTGAAGTTGTAAACAGTCCCGGAAACGATGAATATATTACGATTGATGCAAATCAAGACAAGTACATGGATCAATAGTGAAGCTCTCCGGGAACGTTTGAAAAAGACAACAACAACAACAACTATAATACAATGATAGAGAGAAGGACCTCTGAGTGTTGTCGAGAGAAGAGGTGAGTTAAGAGATGTGCCAACGAATAAGATTGTGCAATGAAAGCAGCAAACAAAGGAATACACAAACACACACACACACACACATCATCTTCCCCACTAGACATCTTCCCCACCGGACATCTGCCTCACCTAACAACTTACCCACCGGATATCTGCCCCTCCGGAAAACTTCCCCATCGGACATCTTCCCCACCGGACAACTTTCCCACAGGACACCACCGGACAACTTCCCAACCAGACATCTTCCCCACCGGACATTTTCCCACCGGACATATTCCCCACCGGACATCTTCCCCTCCGGACATCTGCCCCACCGGACAACTTCCCCACCGGACATCTTCCCCACAGGACAACTTCCTCACCGGACATCTTCTCCACCGGACACCTTCCCCACCGAACATCTGCCCCTCCGGACAACTTCCCCACCGGACATGTTCCCCACCGGACAACTTCCCCACTGGACATGTTCCCCACCGGACAACTTCAACACCGGACATCTTTCGCATCGGACAACTTCCCCAACAGACATTTTTCCCACCAGACATCTGCCCCTCCGGACAACTTCCCCACTGGACATCTTCCCCACCGGACAACTTCCCCACCGGTCATCTTCCCCACCGGACAACTTCCCCACCGGACATCTTCCCCATCAGACAACCTCCCCATCGGACAACTTCCCCACCGGACATCTTCCCCACCGAACAACTTCCTCACCGGACATCTTTTGCACCGGACAACTTCCCCACCGGACATCTTCCCCACCAGACATCTTTCGCACCGGACAACTTCCCCAACGGACAATTTCCCCACCGGATATCTTCTCCACCGAACAACTTCCCCACCAGACATCTTTCGCACCGGACAACTTCCCAACCAGACATCTTCCCCTCCGGACATTTTTCGCACCGGACAACTTCCCCACCGAACAACTTCCCCACCTGACATCTTCCCCACCGGACATCTTTCGCACCAGACAACTTCCCCAACGGACAACTTCCCCATCGGACATCTTCCCCACCAAACTACTTCCCCACCGGACATCTTTTGCACCGGACAACTTCCCCACCGGACATCTTTCGCACCGGACAACTTCCCCACACGACATCTTCCCCACCGAACAACTTCCCCACCGTACATCTTTCGCACCGGACAACTTCCCCACCGGACATCTTTCGCACCGGACAACTTCCCCACCGGACATCTTCCCCACCGGACATCTTTCACACCGGACAACTTCCCCATCGGACATCTTCCCCACCAAACAACTTCCCCACCAGACATCTTTCGCAACGGACATCTTCCCCACCAGACATCTTCCCCAATGGACAACTTCCCCACCGAACAACTTCCCCACCGGACATCTTCCCCACCTGACATCTTCCCCACCGGACATCTTCCCCACCGAACAACTTCCCCACCGGACATCTTTCGCACCGGACAACTTTCCCACCGGACATCTTTCGCACCGGACAACTTCCCCAACGGACAACTTCCCCACCGTACATCTTCCCCACCGAACATCTTTCGCACCGGACAACTTCCCCAACGGACAACTTCCCCATCGGACATCTTCCCCACCAAACAACTTCCCCACCGTACATCTTTCGCACAGGACAACTTCCCCACCGGACATCTTTCACACTGGACAACTTCCCCACCGGACATCTTCCCCACCGGACATCTTTCGCACTGGACAACTTCCCCAACGGACAACTTCCCCATCAGACATCTTCCCCACCGAACAACTTCTCCGCCAGACATCTTTCGCAACGGACATCTTCCCCACCGAACAACTTCCCCACCAGACATCTTCCCCACCTGACATCTTCCCCACCTGACATCTTCCCCACCGAACAACTTCCCCATCGGACAACCTCCCCATCAGACAACTTCCCAACTGAACATCTTTCCCACCTGACATCTTCCCCACCGGACATCTTTCGCACCGGACAACTTCCCCAACGGACAACTTCCCCATCGGACATCTTCCCCACCGAACAACTTCCCCACCAGATATCTTTCGCAACGTACATCTTCCCCACCGGACAACTTCCCCACCAGACATCTTCTCAACCGGACATCTTCCCCACCGGACAACTTCCCCACCGGACATCTTCCCCACCAGACAACTTCCCCAACGGACAACTTCCCCATCGGACAACCTCCCCATCGGACAACTTCCCCACCGGACATCTTTCCGACCTGACATCTTCCCCACCGGACATCTTCCCTACCAAAGAACTTCCCCACCAGACATCTTTTGCACCGGACAACTTCCCCAACGGACAACTTCCCCATCGGACATCTTCCCCACCTAACAACTTCCCCAACGGACATCTTTCGCACCGGACAATTTCCCCACCGGACAACTTCCTCCCCGGACATCTTCCCAACTGGACATCTTTCGCACCAGACAACTTCCCAATGGACAACTTCCCAATGGACAACTTCCCCATCGGACATCTTCCCCACCAAACAACTTCCCAACCGGACATCTTTCGCACCGGACAACTTCCCCACCGGACATCTTTCGCACCGGACAACTTCCCCACCGGACATCTTCCCCACCGGATATCTTTCGCACCGGACAACCTCCCATCGGACATCTTTCCCACCGGGCAACTTCCCCACCGAAGAACTTCCCCACCGGACATCTTCCCCACCAGACATCTTCCCCACCGGACAACTTCCCCATCAGACAACCTCCCCATCAAAACTTCCCCACCGGACATCTTTCCCACCTGACATCTTCCCACCGGACATCTTTCACACCGGACAACTTCCCCAACGGACAACTTCCGCATCGGACATCTTCCCCACCAAACAACTTCCCCACCAGACATCTTTCGCAACGGACATCTTCCCCACCAGACGTCTTCCCCAACGGACATCTTTCCCACCGGACAACTTCTCCACCGAACAACTTCCCCACCGGACATCTTCCCCACCTGACATCTTCCCCACCGGACATCTTCCCCACCGAACAACTTCCCCACCGGACATCTTTCGCACCGGACAACTTCCCCACCGGACAACTTCCCCACACAACATCTTCCCCACACAACATCTTTCGCACCGGACAACTTCCCCAACAGACAACTTCCCCATCGGACATCTTCCCCACCGAACAACTTCCCCACCGTACATATTTCGCACCGGACAACTTCCCCACCGGACATCTTTCGCACTGGACAACTTCCCCACCGGACATCTTCCCCACCGGACATCTTTCGCACTGGACAACTTCCCCAACGGACAACTTCCCCATCGGACATCTTCCCCACCGAACAACTTCCCCACCAGACATCTTTCGCAACGGACATCTTCCCCACCGGACGTCTTCCCCAACGGACATCTTTCCCACCGGACAACTTCCCCACCGAACAACTTCCCCACCGGACATCTTCCCCAACTGACATCTTCCCCACCGAACAACTTCCCCATCGGACAACCTCCCGATCAGACAACTTCCCCACTGGACATCTTTCCCACCTGACATCTTCCCCACCGGACATCTTTTGCACCGGACAACTTCCCCAACGGACAACTTCCCAATCGGACATCTTCCCCACCGAACAACTTCCCCACCAGACCTCTTTCGCGACGGACATCTTCCCCACCGGACAACTTCCCCACCTGACATCTTCCCAACCGGACATCTTCCCCACTGGACAACTTCCCCACCGGACATTTTCCCCACCGGACAACTTCCCCAACGGACAACTTCCCCATCGGACAACCTCCCCATCGGAACACTTCCCCACCGGACATCTTTCCGACCTGACATCTTCCCCACCGGACATCTTCCCTACCAAACAACTTCCCCACCGGACATCTTTCGCACTGGACAACTTCCCCACCGGACAACTTCCCCACCGGACATCTTCGCCACCAGACATCTTTCGCACCGGACAACTTCCCCAACGGACAACTTCCCCATCGGACATCTCCCCCACCTAACAACTTCCCCAACGAACATCTTTCGCACCGGACAATTTCCCCACCGGACAACTTCCTCCCCGGACATCTTCCCCACAGGACATCTTTCGCACCAGACAACTTCCCCAATGGACAACTTCCCCACCGGACATCTTTCGCACCGGACAACTTCCCCACCGGACATCTTCCCCACCGGATATCTTTCGCACCGGATAACCTCCCATCGGACATCTTTCCCACCGGACAACTTCCCCACCGAACAACATCCCCACCGGGCATCTTTCGCACCGGACAACTTCCCCAACGGACAACTTCCCCATCGGACATCTTCCCCACCGAACAACTTCCCCACCGTACATATTTTGCACCGGACAACTTCCCCACCGGACATCTTTTGCACTGGACAACTTCCCCACCGGACATCTTCCCCACCGGACATCTTTCGCACTGGACAACTTCCCCAACGGACAACTTCCCCATCGGACATCTTCCCCACCGAACAACTTCCCCACCAGACATCTTTCGCAACGGACATCTTCCCCCACCGGACGTCTTCACCAACGGACATCTTTCCCACCGGACAACTTCCCCACCGAACAACTTCCCC
>NC_090753.1:54655770-54665770 GCF_036898095.1 Palaemon carinicauda
AACCCCCCTACCCCCCAATCACCTCATAGATCACCTAAATAAAGTCATTTACATTAAACTCGAAATGCAATGCTGTCCTCAAGCCATTCTTCATGATAGGAAGACTTAATAGTTTCTTCTTTTTTTCTCTCTCTTACTCCACATCATCAATAAACCCCTCCATTTCCCCTCCGACATTAAATTCCTCCTCACAAATTCCTACATTATATTTCCACGAAACTCAAAAATTGAGAGTAGCTCTTCTTAATGTTAGGGGAAGTTGATTCTTCATTTTCTTCTTCTTCCTTATCATCTTCCTTCTCTTACCCATTCTCTTCTTATATCACTTCTTAATTTTTTTTTAAAGGTTTAAAGGCCATTAATGAATGGCAGAGGCAAGGGACAGTGAAATTACCCTAGCAAGCAGGACAATGCCCTAGAGACTGACCACATATCATATGATCAGAGCCCAATTAACCTCTCCACCCGAACTAGGACCAGGGAGGGCCAGATAATGGCTGTTGATGACTCAGCAGATAGAAGCATATCTATCTAAACATTTAGCCGTTATATTTGACGGGTCACGTACACTAATTTAGAATAAGAACTCTGTATTAGCAACGATTCTTATTTTCAAAGGATAACACGATTGCTTTGTTTAATATTGAAAAGATGGATATTACATAAAAATAAAATAAAATAAAATGTGTAGAGAAAAATTTTGGCTCATTCAACCTAACCACCACCCCCAAAACCCCACAAAATTGAGCCATCGCCCTTGCAACCGTGCAGCTGTGCAAGGCCCAAGCAACTGTTTCCAATTATGGGAAAGACATTGCAAGCATGTGAAAGCAAGACTTCTAATTTCACACCGTACTTGAATCTGCAAGAGCATTGCCTCCAACTAATGCTTTGAGACAATTATTTGATCTTTAGAGGACACAAGGTTCTTTCATAGGGTCTTTATGAAGTTCATGAATTGGATCCTGTGTTGATTTAAGGATTTCTTAAACCTTGAGTTAAATTCATGCTTCCACAAAGAGCTTTTTAAAATGTAAACATCTTGTAGATGTCTTCAGACAAGTATAGGATTACTTTAACTGTTTTCTCTCTCTCTTTCTCTTAGTCTCCCCGAGTGACTCTCTCTCTCCACTCTCCTCTCTCTCTACCATTTCTCTCTCTCCTTTCGTCTCTTACCATCTCTCAACCTTCTATCTCTCTCTTTCTCTTCCTCTCTTCGTCTATCTTATTATTTTTCCAACTTATCTCTTTCTCTCTCCTTCACTCTGTTTTACCATCTCTCCACGTTCTATCTTTCTTTTTCTTCCCTTCTCTCTCTCTCTCTCTCTCTCTCTCTCTCTCTCTCTCTCTCTGAATTCCCTATTTTTAATATACATGTTCTCTTTCTCGTTGCTTCGTCCCCACTCGGCCAGAATTGTAGCATTCCCCAGAGGTGAGAATTGGAAAAGTTGCTTAATTAAAGCACACGACTCCAGGCACTTGCCGGTGTCCCTCTCTTGTTTTCGTCCTTGACAATGTCATGAAGCTGCTGCCAAGACAATATATTATTCCGTGCAATAAGAAATGAAAAGTATATAAACACGCAGATATTATAGTATATATATATATATATATATATGTGTGTGTGTGTGTGTGTGTGTGTATATATGAAGCTGCTGCCAAGACAATATATTATTCCGTGCAATAAGAAATGAAAAGTATATAAACACGCAGATATTATAGTATATATATATATATATATATATGTGTGTGTGTGTGTGTGTATATATATATATATATATATATAAGTACATATATATATACAGAGAGAGAGAGAGAGAGAGAGAGAGAAAGAGAGTGTCTGTGGCCATCGTCCTGATGAAACTGGCCAAACCTCAGACATAATTAAGGACATGTCCGAGGACTATGTACTGTAGTGGACTAGAAAAGGACTATATACATATATATATATATATATATGTGTGTGTGTGTGTGTGTGTGTGTATATATATATATATATATATACATACATACATATATAATATATATATATATACATACATATATATACACAAACATAAATATATATATATATATATATATGGAATGGAAAGTATTTGGTAAACAAAATGAGATTATGGAAAATGAAATCCCAGTGTCTCTAAAAATAAAAGTATTTCATGAGACGGTCCTACCAGTATCAACTTATGCATAATATACTAGGAGCCTTAACAACACTTTAGAGCAAAAGCAGATTACATCTCAGGTAGCCATAGAAAGTATAATGATGAAAATAACACTGAGACAGAGAATGAGCAACATGGATACGAGAGCATACTATAAAGTAGAGGATATTTTAACATGTAAGAAAAAGAAATGAACATAGGCAGGGCATATAATGAGAACGATAAATAATAGATGAACATTAAGGATAAAAGAATGGGTCCCTAGAGATTGCAAAAGAAGCAGGGGAAGGAAGAGAAGACGAGGGACTGACGAACTAAGAAAGCTTGCGGGTGCAGACTGGTACAGAAAGCCCATAAACAGACACAAGTGGAAGGACACGTCTAGGGGCTTTGTTCTGCAGTGGACTAGTAAGGGTCGATGATATATATATATATATATATATATATTGTGTGTTTATGTGTGTGTATGTATGTGTGTATCTCTGTTATTTGTATTACATTTATTCAAAGTTTCATCAGGATTCGGACAAGCAAATCTAATCCCAAATTATTACGTCAAGTTCTCTAAAAAGAAAAAAATCCGAATGGTTCTGTGATCATAAAAATGATTAATATTGAATCTATATATTCGTGAAGTGAATATTATTATCATAATAATTACTAGTTAATATCATTATTACTAAAAATGCTATATTTATATAAAAAAGGTTTCCGAGTTACAAACATTCGACTTACAAACACAAATCTAACTGAAAATAAGAAATTAAAGATAAAGAAATACTCTAATAAAACTATATTACGTAATTTAATACATTAAGCAAAATGACATTTGTAATAAACTGTTATCTATTTCATATGAAATCCGATTATTTCTTGAGTTTTGTAAAGGGGAATCATATTAATATTATTACTTGCTAAGCTACAACCCTAGTTGGAAAAGCAGGATGCTATAAGGCCAGGGGCTCCAACAGGGAAAATAGCCCAGTGAAGAAAGGATACAAGGAAAATGAATTTTTTAAGAACATTAACAAGATGAATATCTCCTATAAGAAAAGAAAAAAAATATAGGCATGGGATTCAGGTTAGGCCTACTCTGGGCCAAACGTTAACAAAATTGGACTTAAAAACCATTCGATTTACAAACAGCTTTTTGGAACCAATGAAGTTTGTAAGTAGAGAGTCTTCTGAATACGTAACTGGTATTCATTTGCATAATACAGTCCATAATTTGATATAAAAGATCAATTATAAACGCCTCTTATCAGTAACCACATCAATTATTGGCCCACAGTGGTGAATAATCATGTGAACAGGTAGGTCTGCCCTATTATTTCCCCCTTCTACTTTATCCCTTTTTTTCCTTTTGTTGTGGGCTAATTGGTAACGTCTATGCCTGGTGTTTGCCAGATAGGGGCTCCAGTCCCGCTCAGACTTGTCAGTTCCTTTAGTGTCTGCAACCTTACCATCCTTGTAAGCTAAGGTTGGGGGATTTGGGGGAGCCTATAGGTCTACCTGCTGAGTCATCAGCAGCCATTGCCTGGCCTTTGCCTGGTCCTTACTTGGGCACTGATCATATAATAAATGGCCAGTCTCTAGGGCATTGTCCTGCTTGCTAGGTCAATGTCACTGTCCTTTGCCTCTGCTATTTATGAGTGGCCTTTAAACCTTTAAAAACTGCCCCATAGAGACACTTGCAATATATGTTATTTTTATTACTAGGGATGTTTCAAAGTGAGGTTGGGTCTGCCCCAATGATTTCTCCTTCCACTCAAATCCTGATTTTACTCTCTATGCAAATCAATTACAACTCATCATCATCCTCATCTTCTCCTACGCCTATTGACGCAAAGGGCCTCGGTTAGATTCCGCCAGTCGTCTCTATTTTGAACTTTTAAATCAATACTTCTCCATAAATATTCTCCTACTTTACGCTTTATAGAACTCAGCCATTTTATTATTATTAATATTATTATTATTATTATTATTATTATTATTACTTGCTATGCTGCAACCTTAGTTGGAAAAGCAGGATGCTATAAGCCCAGGGGCTCCAACAGGAAAAATAGCCTAGTGAGGAAAGGAAACGAGGAAAAATAAAATATAATAAGAACAGTACCAACATTAAAATCTATTAACTATAAAAACGTTGCCAAAATAAGAGGAAGAGAAATGAGATAGAAAAGAATGGTAAATAGCATAAACTTGCAGACGAACAAAAACCCAAACAGATAAACAAGCAACCTGGACGGAGTGAAAATAATCGGTAACATAGCACTCTCGGCCACTATAAGTCTGGGTCTAAAACAAAATTAAAAAAAAAAAAAAAAAAAAAAAAAAAAAAAAAACCTAAAATACCATTTTTTTAACGGAAATCGGAAGGGGTTGGAGGGTATGCCCCAATCCTTTTTACTTCATTTCACGAAGACTCCGAAAATACCTTCAACAAATGCCCTAGCACTACCTCTCTCTCCTAACAAACCCCTCCCCCCCCCCGCTACTTACTAACGCATCTTGATAACAAATGCTAATTAAACATTTTGTGGAAACATTTTGAGTTAAAATTCACTTCCTCCGAAAATTTTGAATGAAATCAGTAATTCGTCTTCTCTTTCTGCAAAAGATCAAAGAGAAGAAATTAAATTGGAAGAGGAAATAAACGACAAAAAGGAAAGTAAAGCAGATTACGTTGTTGAAAAGATAAGAAAAATTGTAATTACTGCTACTTGGTATTAATACTCCTTTTCATTTCTGCTTTTTATATTCTTTTATTGATGGAAAATTAAACCATGGTACGGTATGTTAAGATACATATTGAATAGACCACTCTCTCTCTCTCTCTCTCTCTCTCTCTCTCTCTCTCTCTCTCTCTCTCTTCAAAGGACTGTCAATTAAGAATTCCTCACTGGAACTGAACCTCATTCAATGGCTAACAGGAACTGCTTCGTAAACGAAGGTTTTCTTGTTTTAACCAACAAAAAAAAATGTACATTTTTCTCTGCAAGAATCCTACTAGAAGAAGAAGAAGAAGAAGAAGAAGAAAGAAGCGAAATAAGGCTGCTCTCTTCTTCGAAATACTTGGTTCTCTAATTTGGTCCGCTTGAGATTCTATTGCCCAATTCACCAGGGGATCTCCTCCAATTACTTTCCAGAGATTTAATTTTACGCGAAAGCCAATATTTGGTTTGTACAGTATGTATATATATATATATATATATATATATATATATATATATATATATATATATATATATCATAAATGTATATATATATGTAAATTTATACAATACACACACACACACACACACACACACACACACACACACATATATATATATATATATATATACACACACACATATGTGTGTGTGACTGGCTTCAATAGGTGTATGAGCATATGATGATGATGCTGCTGATGATATATATATATATATATATATATATATATATATATACATACATACATACATATATATATATATATATATATATACGATAGAGTAAAAGATGTGAGATTGGAATTATGTTTAGAAGTAGAAGGATGGATGTATTGGCCTTGTGTGAGACAAAGATGAAAGGAAAGGGTGAAGTGATGTTTGGTGAAATGTCTGGTAGAGTGTCTGGATTGAAAGGGGAAGAGCGAGAGAGGGTGTGGCTTTATTGCTGAGTGAATGGATGACAGGTAAAGTAGTGGAATGGAAGGAGATATCATCTAGGTTAATGTGGGTAAGGGTTAGGTTGGGTAGGAAATGTTGGGCATTTGTCAGTGCGTATGGGCCAAGTAGTGAGAAAAGTGAAGGAAAGCGGAATGAGTTCTGGAATGAATTAACTATGTGTGTAGAAGGACTGGGTAGAAGGAATTATGTAGTTGTTATGGGTGACTTAAATGCTAGAGTGGGCACTGGAGAGGTAAAAGGTGTCATTGGGAAGTATGGCGTACCAGGTGAAAATGAGAGTGGTGAGAGACTGGTAGATACGTGTGTTGAACAAGAGATGGTAACAAGTGCTAGCTTTTTTAAAAAGAAAGATAAAAATAAGTATACATGGGTAAGAGTGGCAAACGGAAGAGTAGTAGAAAGAGCATTAATGGATTATGTGTTGATAACTAAAAGAATGTTTGGAAGATTGAAAGACGTGCACGTGTTTAGGGGTATGGCTAACGGTATGTCTGATCATTTTTTGGTGGAAGGAAAATTAGTTGTAGCAAAAGAGTGGGGGAATAGAGTGGGTGGATGTAAAAGGGAGCTAGTGAGGGTCGAAGAGCTAATAAAACCGGGGGTAAAAAGTAAATATCAGGAAAGGTTGAAAATGGCATATGACGAGGTGAGAGTAAGAGAAACTGGTAATTTAGAGGAGGAGTGGAAGTTAGCAAAAGAAAATTTTGTTAGGATTGCAAGTGATGTATGTGGCAAGAAGGTGGTTGGAGGCAGCATGAGGAAGGGCAGTGAATGGTGGAATGAAGGAGTGAAGGTAAAAGTGGAAGAGAAAAAGAGGGCTTTTGAAGAATGGCTGCAGAGTAATAATATAGAGAAGTATGAAAAATATAGAGAGAAAAAGGTGGAAGTAAAGCGCAAGGTACGTGAGGCAAAGAGGGCAGCGGACCTGAGGTGGGGTCAGGGACTGGGTCAGTCATATGAAGAGAATAAGAAGTTTTGGAAATAAGTGAAGAGAGTAAGGAAGGCCGGCGCAAGAATTGAAGAGACAGTGAAAGATGGCAATGGAAGGTTGTTAAAAGGAGAGGAGGCAAGGAAAAGGTGGGTGGAATATTTTAAAGTTTGCTGAAGGTTGAGGATAATAGGGAGGCAGATATAATTGCTGTTCCAGGTGTTGAGGTGCCAGTGATGGGAGATGAGGATGAGAGAGAGATTACAATAGAGGAAGTGAGGAGAGCACTAGATGAAACGAGAGTAGGAAAAGCATCTGGTATGGATGGTGTGAAAGCTGAGATGTTGAAGGAAGGGGGTGTGACTGTACTTGAATGGTTGGTGAGATTGTTTAATATGTGTTTTGTGTTGTCAATGGTACCAGTAGATTGGGTCTGTGCATGTATTGTACCACTATATAAGAGTAAGGGAGATGTGCATGAGTGTTGTAATTCAAGAGGTATTAGTTTGTTGAGTATAGTTGGAAAAGTGTATGGTAGAGTACTGATTAATAGGAACAAGGATAAAACAGAGAATGCAATCTTGGAAGTACAGGGTGGTTTTAGAAGAAGTAGGGGTTGTATGAATCAGATTTTCACAGTAAGGCAGATATGCGAGAAATATTTAACAAAAGGTAAGGAGGTGTATGTTGCGTTTATGGATCTGGAGAAAGCATATGATAGAGTTGATAGGGAAGCAATGTGGAATGTGATGAGGTTATATGGAGTTGGTGGAAGGTTGTTGCAAGCAGTGAAAAGTTTCTACAAGGGTAGTAAAGCATGTGTTAGAATAGGAAATGAAGTGAGCGATTGGTTTCCGGTGAGAGTGGGGCTGAGACAGGGATGTGTGATGTCGCCGTGGTTGTTTAACTTGTATGTTGATGGAGTGGTGAGAGAGGTGAATCTTCGAGTGCATGGACGAGGTTTAAAACTGGTAAGCGAGAATGATCATGAATGGGAGGTAAATCAGTTGTTGTTTGCGGATGATACTGTACTGGTAGCAGGCACAGAAGAGAAGCTTGACCGACTAGTGACAGAATTTGGAAGGGTGTGTGAGAGAAGGAAGTTGAGAGTTAATGTGGGTAAGAGTAAGGTTATGAGATGTACGAGAAGGGAAGGTGGTGCGAGGTTGAATGTCATGTTGAATGGAGAGTTACTTGAGGAGGTGGATCAGTTTAAGTACTTGGGGTCTGTTGTTGGAGCAAATGGTGGAGTGGAAGCAGATGTACGTCAGAGAGTCAATGAAGGTTGCAAAGTGTTGGGGGCAGTTAAAGGAGTAGTAAAAAATAGAGGGTTGGGCATGAATGTAAAGAGAGTTCTATATGAGAAAGTGATTGTACCAACTGTGATGTATGGATCGGAGTTGTGGGGAATGAAAGTGATGGAGAGACAGAAATTGAATGTGTTTGAGATGAAGTGTCTGAGGAGTATGGCTGGTGTATCTCGAGTAGATAGGGTTAGGAACGAAGTGGTGAGGGTGAGAACGGGTGTAAGAAATGAGTTAGCGGCTAGAGTGGATATGAATGTGTTGAGGTGGTTTGGCCATGTTGAGAGAATGGAAAGTGGCTGTCTGCTAAAGGAGGTGATGAATGCAAGAGTTGATGGGAGAAGTACAAGAGGAAGGCCAAGGTTTGGGTGGATGGATGGTGTGAAGAAAACTCTGGGTGATAGAAGGATAAATGTGAGAGAGGCAAGAGAGCGTGCTAGAAATAGGAATGAATGGCGAGCGATTGTGACGCAGTTCCGGTAGGCCCTGCTGCTTCCTCCGATGCCTTAGATGACCGCGGAGGTAGCAGCAGTAGGGGACTCAGCAGTATGAAGCTTCATCTGTCGTGGAAAATGTGGGAGGTTGGTCTGTGGCACCCTAGCAGTACCAGCTGAACTCGGCTGAGTCCCTGGTTAGGCTGGAGGAACGTAGAGAGTAGAGGTCCCCTTTTTTGTTTTGTTTCTTGTTGATGTCGGCTACCGCCCAAAATTGGGGGAAGTGCATTGGTATATGTATATATATATATATATATATATATATATATATATATATATATATATATATATATATGTGTGTGTGTGTGTGTGTGTGTGTATATATATCTAAATATATATATATATATATATATATATATATATATATATATATATATATATATATATATATATATATATAAAATATATATATATATGTATATATATAATGCTGTATATATATACATATATATATATATATATATATATATATATATATATATATATATATATATATATATGTTTGTGTGTGTTACCGTTAATATGCGAAATCCTTTATTAAACACAATTCCTAGTAATGTTTACAATTCAAGAGTTTGTTTACAATTAGCGAGTTTGTTTACCTTTCTTCACAGTTAAAGACAACAGGAAAGTTCAGATGTTTGAGCATTCCCACACTAAAGTTACAAAAGAGATATAGGGAAAATCGCAAGGTATCTACAGTATATACATACGCAAGTCAAAATATAGAAAATTCGTAATAATAATGAAAACAATTAGAATAACATTATAAATAAAAATTCTCAGGAAGTTATTGAAATAGCGCCTTATTCTCTTTCGTGAAAGAGAGAGAGAGAGAGAGAGAGAGAGAGAGAGAGAGAGAGAGAGAGAGAGAGAGAGAGAGAGAGAGACAGACAGACAGAGAGAGAGAGAGAGAGAGACAGACAGACAGACAGAGAGAGAGAGAGAGAGAGAGAGAGAGAGAGAGAGAGAGAGAGAGAGAGAGAGAGAGATGTATATTACGTAAAAGCTTTATCATTATAACGACTTTCACAGACTAACGATGTTGCATTAGTAAGTTCCAGGTTAATGTCACTAATGGAAGAGAGAGTTCGTGAATCATTTCCCCCGATTTCGTTCCTTTTATTTCCATCTGAATTACACAGAATTATTTTGTAATATAAGTAGTTCATAATCATATATTATTTTCATAAAATGGGAAAAAACACGATTAGAATTCAACAGTAATAATTGTCATTATGAATTTTTCCTCGTTGTATATGCAAGCACACTGTTTAAGTAACAAGATTTACCAGCTTCTCTCTCTCTCTCTCTCTCTCTCTCTCTCTCTCTCTCTCTCTCGTACTGTATTTCAAGAATTAAATTCCTCTTTTTTCATGTTGATCCGAATAAAATACAAAATAGATGAAATTTGGTGGATTATGTAAGGGTTCTT
>NC_090753.1:54670770-54678270 GCF_036898095.1 Palaemon carinicauda
AAGAGATGGAGAATTTAAATGGTATATATATCTAAAATAGAAGGTGATATCATGGATTGTGGTAAGTACAGGGAAATTAAACTAACAGAGCATGGTTTAAACGTTTTTGAGAGAGAACAAGATGAGAGATTGAAAGAGATTTTAAAGACTGGGAAACAATATTATGAATTCATGAGGGGGAGAGGGACTGTGGATGCCATCTTCTTAGCAAGAAAGCTACAATAAATGAGGTTAGAGGCAAACCCGAAGGTCTTCTGTGCTTTTGTAGATCTAGAGAAGTCTTATGATAGAATACCAAGAGAAGTAATGTATTGGTAGAGATGATGTACAAAAGGACAAGGACAAAAGTAATAATAACTGTTCGGAAAACAGAAACCTTTTAAGATAGTGTTGGATTACAACAGGGGTCAGCATTAGGTCGGTTTTTATTTGTCGTGGTCATGACTGTGTCAAGTGAAAAGATACAAAAGGAAGAGTTGCGGGAGCTGAAGAGCAGTGGCTTGAGAGTAAATGTGGATAAGTCTAGAGAAGTCAGGTTGTGGTGACCGATGTGATAACGTCCCTGAGTGGTGATCGCCACACTGGGGTTCGTTTCCAGCTCAAACTCGTTAGTGTCTTTGGTCGCTGCGACCTCACCATCCTTGTGAGCTAAGGATATGAGGTCTGGGTGAGCCTATAGGTCTATCTGCTGAGTCATCTCCAGCCATTGCCTGGTCATTCTTGGTCCTAACTTGGGTGGAGAGGGTGGTTGGGCGTTGATCATATGTATATATGGTCAGTCTCTAGGGCATTGTCCTGCTTGATAGGGTAATGTCACGGTCCCTAGCCTCTGCCATTCATGAGCGGCCTTCAAACTTTTATGGTGAGCAGTAAGGAAGGGACAGGATAGTTATGCATTAAAGTAAAGGTTCCGTTATAAAAAAGGTGGAAAAATTTAGATACTTGGGATCTACTATAAGTCAGGAGGGATGACGTGAGGCTAGAAATAAGAATAGGATAAAGCAGCTTGGGGAAAGTGGAGGGAGGTAGCACGAGTTGTACGTAATAAAAAAGTGCCAATCAAGCTAAAATTCAAGATCTATAGCACAGTAATAAGACCAGAGTTAAAGTATGGACAGAAATTGAATGTGTTCAAGATAAAGTGCCTGACGAGTGAGTATAGGTGGTGTATCTCGACTGGTTAGAGTTAGGAACGAAGCAGTAAGAGTGAGAACGGGTGTGAGGAATAAATTAGCAGTTTGAGTGTATATGAATATGTTGAGGTGGTTAGGCCCTATAGAGAGGATGGGAAATGGTCGTCTTCTGGCGAAGGTGATAAATGCAAGAGTTGAGAGGTTAAGTGCAAGGGAAAGGCCAGAGTTTGTGTGGATGTAAGTGGAAGATGCAAAAGAGCGTGATAGGAGTAAAAAAGTAATTGCAAGAATATGTGACGTAGTTCTGATAGGCTCAGATGCTACCTTGGGTCATCTTAATTTCTGCTGAGGTAGCAACAATACGGAAGTCATTATATGAAGCTTCATTAGTGACAGTCTAGCAGTATTAACCAAACTCAGACAAAGATGAACAAGGAAAAAATCTCATTTTGTTTCTTTTTGGATGGATCGATGGATAGAAGAAAAGGCCTAGATGACAGTAGAAATGGAAAAGTGTACTAGGAATGGAAATGAATGACGACCGATTTCTAACTCCTTTCCGATATGATCCCCTGCTATCAGTTAGCAGCAATACGAGAATCAGCATATAAAGTTTTCATCGTGTTGAAGGATGGGGGGAGAGTGGGCTGTGGTACCTTTGCTGTAAATACCAAACTCGGGTAAGTCCCTCGTCAGGCTAGGAGGAACAAGAAAACAAATCACACACACACACACACACACACACACATATATATATATATATATATATGTGTGTGTGTGTGTGTGTGTGTGTATGTATATATATGTATATATATATTTATATATATACATATATCACTAATACTCGTGATTTTAATGAATGTAAATATCAACCATAATGGTATTTAATACCGAATTATAACTTGGGAATATTTATCCACTGGAATTCATTTATGATTCGAACCCCTACCTATCAGCCGAAACCATGCCTGCGAGGATTCTACCAACTTGGTAGCTCACACACACACACACACACACACACACACACATATATATATATATATATATATATAAACACTGCCTGGAATGGTGTGCAAAGTAAACCCATAAAAAGACCGTCTGTCTGTGAAATATGGCTCCAAATATTCCCACACGGAAAACAGAATTACAGAAAGGTATCTCTGCTTTAATGCGATTCCATCGAATCCTCATTCCATCCAAATTATATCTCTCCCTCCCCCACTCTCTCCCCTCCTATTACAGACTTATTTATCCTCCTCCGTTGTCTTGAAGAGTTTCCCATTAAAATCGACTGGAGGGAAAAAAGAAAACATTTAAATCCTCTCTTTGGACGATCCGCCAACTCACAGGTTGTTATCCTTCGCGAATCATTTGGGAAATGTCCTCAGAGATTCTCACAATTGTGTTTTGCGAAGGTAAACACGAGTGGCCGGGCGGGGGGGGGGGGGGTTGATGGGGGTTATTGCCATTTGGTGGTCCATAAATTATCCTGAATGTCCAAACGTTGCTCTTGACATTTCTTAATGGTTAGAGAGGTCACCAATATAAGGGCCTCATGAGGGTTTCTCATAAAGTCGGAGACATCCTTATACTTGCTCGTTCATTTATTCATATTCTTTTGCAAATATTGTTTATTTATTTTAATTCGGTTAAAACGTATTGTCATATGCTTAAGGGTTGTTGTTGCCTGATTGGTAACGTCTCTGCCTGGTGTTTGCCAGACGGGGGTTCGAGTCCAGCTCATGCTCGTTAGTGCCTTTAGCGTCTTCAATCCTACCATCCTTGTGAGCTAAGGTTTGGGGGTTTTGGCGGAGCCTTTAGGTCTATCTGCTGAGTCATCAGAAGTCCTTGCCTGGCCCTCCCTGGTCCTAACTTGGATGGAGATGGGGCTTGGGCGCTGATCATATAATATATGTGGTCAGTCTCTAAGGCATTGTCCTGCTTGCCAAGGCAATGACACTGTCCCTTGCCTCTGCCATTCATGAGTAGCCTTTAAACCTTTAAATGTGCCAACATAGTTTTTCAGTTTTTCGGAAAGAATAATTTTCCCTTTGTATGTATGTCTATCTGTTAGTTTGTGTCTTTACATAACCTAACAAACATTAATTCTGGTGTTCAAGGAAATGACAAAATCTCCAGCAGATGGATATGTCTGAAGCTTTCTCAATCGCTCCACTAAAGCGATCATTTGATTAATGATTATGCGAATATCCTCCCTCACTCTTAGGTGTAGATAAGGATAAGTAATCAGTAGAGACAGTATCTGATCCTTTGTATGATTCTTCTCCAAAAGGAAGAAGCGGATATCGCATTAACTTAGTAAATAGTGTCATAAGGGAGAAGCAAGACGTTAAGATATGAAAATTGAAAGATAAGAAAATGGAGAGAGAGAGAGAGAGAGAGAGAGAGAGAGAGAGAGAGAGAGAGATTGGAGTGTTAGGTGTGTTATGTTTATGATGTTTATGTGGCTAGATGTTCCAGCTCACCCCCCCCTCTCTCTCTCTCTATTGTGAATAAATACTCTAGCTTCTCTCTCTCTCTCTCTCTCTCTCTCTCTCTCTCTCTCTCTATTGTGAATGAATGCTCTAGCTTCTCTTTCTCTCTCTATTGTGAATGAATGCTCTAGCTTCTTTCTCTCTCTCTCTATTGTGAATGAATGCTCTAGCTTCTCTTTCTCTCTCTCTATTGTGAATGAATGCTCTAGCTTCTCTCTCTCTCTCTCTATTGTGAATGAATGCTCTAGCTTCTCTCTCTCTCTATTGTGAATGAATGCTCTAGCTTCTCTCTCTCTTCTCTCTCCTCTCTCTCTCTCTCTCTCTCTCTCTCTCTCTCTCTCTCTCTCTCTCTTGTTTCTAAAAGTCTGCTAATTAAGAATTCCTCACCTAGAACTAAACCTCATTCAATCGCCAGCAGGGAATTGTCCAGTAAATGAACAATTTTTGTTTAATCAACAGAGAGAAATTTACTTTTCTTCCCAAGAATCTTACTTGGAGGAAAAGCAAATAAGAAGAAGAAGAAGAAGAAAAAGAATCAAATAAAAGGTGGTCTCTTCCAATGTCCATGTTTTTTTTTCGATTGCATTACTCTTTACTTTGAGGTAACATATTTCATTACCCTCTCAAGGTAAGTAATCCCAAATGGTTTTCTTCAACCCAGTGTTAATTCCAGAAGACATTTTGCATTGATACATTAAGTCAAACTGATGCATAAATTACTGGAGAGGAAATATTATATATTTCTTTCCTTCCTTTTCAATGGAGAGTCTAGTGAAAGCAAGGTTAATCTGCTTAACTATAAAACATTTATTAATGGTTGTGGAGGCTGATGTGGAAACGTCCATTACTGGTGAATGCCAGACTGGGGTTCGAGTGCCGCTCGAACTCATTAGTTCCTTTGGTCGCTTGCACCTGACCATGAAGGGGTTGGAGGAGCCTATAGGTCTATTTGGTGAGTCATCAGTCATTGCCTGGCCCTCCTCGGTCATAACTTGGGTGAAGAGGGGGCTTGGACGCTGATCTTATGTATACATGGCCAGTCGCTAAGGCATTGTTCTGTTAGATAGGAACTGTCCCTTGCCACTGTCGTTCATGAGCGGCCTTTAAACCTTCAAATTATATTTAGCTCTATATGACACTCACATACACATACACATACACGCATAAACACACACATCCACACACAAGATACAGCCATTTATAGTTCACTGCAGGACAAAGGCCTCATGTCTGTTGTTTGGCCATTTACATCACCACGTTGGCCAACTGCGGATTTGTGATGATGGATAACTTTTGTCTGATCACTCAGAGTAAACCAACCTATAGTCAATTCTTTTTATTGAGGCAGATTTGCTCAGACACGCAAGGGTGCCCTTTTAGCTCGGAAAAGTTTCCTGATCGCTAATTGGTTGGACAAGATAATTCTAACCAATCAGATAAAAGGAAACTTTTCCGAGAGAAAAGGGCACCGCTGCGAGTCCGTGCAAATACGCCTCGTTAAAAAAAGACTTTGCTGATCAAGGCGATACGCAAACCCTTTCACCACGTTAAAGAACCCACACTCACAAACATACATATAAATATACTCACGAATATACATATATATATATATATACATATATATATATATATATATATATATACATATATAGATAGATATATATATATATATATATATATATATTTCTTTGCATATATTCATACAAATAAATTGAATCACCTTTGCAAACCTCCAAATTACGAAGTGCACACCAGTTTCTTCATTAATTTTTTGGGTATCTTGGACGGCGATAAGACTGTTTAATCATTATATATATATATATATATATATGATATACATATATATATATGTATATATATATATATATATATATGTATATATTATAATATATATATACTTACATACATACATATATATATATATATATATATATAATATATATATATATATATATATATAATTTTCGTAAAAAATATACAATATAGCGGAAGAAACATTATGATATCCAATCAGGCAATACCCGTTTAAGAAATTTGCTACCAATCTGTAACGCCCCCCCCCCCCCTCCTTCCTCTACTGTCAAATCAAAGTCCAGGGAAAATCAGCGAATGCAAATTGAATCATCATCCAGAGATGAATTCACTCTGACCAGCTCGAGCGAGTCGGCACTTGGGGAATCCGAGGATAAGTGGACATGTGGATTCCTCACTTCCTTTGATTAATGCAATTAGGAAATAGACTGATGTGCAGAAGGGAATTCGAAGCTTTGATGAAGGCTGTAGGATGATGGAGAAATGAAAAAAAAAATGGGCAAATGTATTTCAGAGAAGAGTTATTATTATTATTATTATTATTATTATTATTATTATTATTATTATTATTATTATTAGCCAAGCTACAACCCTAGTAGAAAAGCAAGATGCTACACGCCCAAGGGTTCCAATAGGGAAAAATAGCCCAGTGAGGAAAGGAAATAAGGAAATAAATAAATGATGAGAACAAATTAACAATAAATTCTAAAACAGTAACAACGTCAAAACAGATATGTCCTATATAAACTATTAACAACGTCAAACACAGATATGTCATATATAAACTATAAAAAGACTCATGTCAGCCTGGTCAACATAACAACATTAGCTCCAACTTTGAACTTTTGAAGTTCTACTGATTCAACTACCCGATTAGGAAGATCATTCCACAACTTGGTAACAGCTGGAATAAAACTTCTAGTATACTGTGTAGTATTGAGCCTCATGATGGAGATGGCCTGGCTATTAGAATTAACTGCCTGCCTAGTATTACGAACAGGATAGAATTGTCCAGTGAGATCTGAATGTAAAGGATGGTCAGAGTTATGAAAAATCTTATGCAACATGCATAATGAACTAATTGATCGACAGTGCCAATTTAATAGAAATTTAATAGACCATAACTTTCTGTCCAACAAATTAAGATGAGAATCAGCAGCTGAACACCAGACAGGAGAACAATAATCAAAACAAGGTAGAAAGAAAGAATTAAAATACTTCAGAATAGATTGATCAACGAAAATTTTAAAAGTCTTTCTCAATAAGCCAGTTTTTTGTGCAATTGAAGAAGACACAGACCTAATGTAAATTTGCTGTCGAGAATCACACCTAAAATTCTAAAAGAGTCATAAAAATTTAAAGCAACATTATCAACACTGAGATCCGGATTTTGAGGAGCCACCATCCTTGACCTACTTACAATCATACTTTGAGTTTTGTTAGGATTCAACTTCATACCCCATATTTTGCACCACATTAATTTTAGCTAAATCTCTATTAAGGGATTCAGCAACCTGAGATCTACATTCAGGGGATGGAATTGATGCAAAGAGAGTAGCAACATCTGCATATGCAACAAGCTTGTTTTCTAGGCCAAACCACATGTTATGTGTAAATAGTATGAAAAGTAATGGGCCAAGAACACTACCCTGTGGAACACCGGATATCACATTCTTATACTCACTATAGGATAGTTCGATTGAATTATTTATCACCAATAAACTACTATTACTATTATCAATCCTGTGAATTTGGTTGCAAAAGTTTAGAAGTAATACGTGTATATATATATATATATATATATAGTATATATATAATATATTATATATATGTATATTATATATATATGTGTATATATATATAAATATATTTATATATATATATAAATATATATAAACATATATATATATATATTATATATGTATATTATAATATATATAGATATATATAAATATATATATTTATATATATATATATATATATATAAGTATATATATTTATATTTATATATATATATAAATATTATATATATATATATATATATATATAAATATATTATA
>NC_090753.1:54680991-54685991 GCF_036898095.1 Palaemon carinicauda
GTAAGTAATCCCAAATGGTTTTATTTAACACACTATTGATTCCAAAGGGCATTTTGCATGGATACACAAAGTCAAACTGATGCATAAATTATTGGAGAGGAAATACTATATATTTCCTTCCTTCCTTTTCAATGGGGAGTCTAGTGAAAGCAAGGTTAATCGGCTTAACTATAAAACACTTGTTAATGGTTGTGGTGGCCGATGTGGAAACGTTCCTTACTGGTGAATGCCAGACTGGGGTTCAAGTGCTGTCCAAACTCATTAGTTCCTTTGGTCGCTTCAACCTGGCCATGAAGGGGTTGGAGGAGCCTATAGGTCTATCTGGTGAGTCATCATCAGCCATTGCCTGGCCCTCCTCGGTCATAACTTGGGCGGAGAGGGGGCTTGGGCGTTGATCTTACGTATACATGGTCAGTCTCTAAGGCATTGTTTTGCTAGATACGAACTGTCCCTTATCACTGCCATTCATGAGCGGCCTTTAAATCTTCAAATTATAGCTCTATATGACACTCACATACACATACACGCATAAACACACACACATTTACAGTTCACTGCAGGACAAAAGCCTCATGTCTATTGTTTGACCAGTTTACATCACCACGTTGGTCAAGTGCAGATTTGTGATGATGGATAACTTTTGTCTGATCACTCAGAGTAAACCAACCTATAGTCAATTCTTTTTAGTGAGGCAGATTTGTACAGACACGCAAGGGTGTCCTTTTAGCTCGGAAAAGTTTCCTGATTGCTGATTGGTTGGACAAGATAATTCTAACCAATCAGATAGCAGGAAGTTTTTCCGAGCTAAAAGGGCACCGCTGCGAGTCGGTGCAAATGCGCCTCATTAAAAAGAATTAAGAATAGTATGGGTGGCCCTGACTGATAGAACTTTGTTGATCAAGGCGATATACAAACCCTTTCACCACGTTAGGGAACCCCCACTCACATAGATACATATAAATATACACACGAATATATATATATATATATATATACATACATATATATATATATATATATATATACATACATATATATATATATATATATATATTTCTTTGTATATAGGCATAAAAATAAATTAAATCACCTTTGCAAACCTCCAAATTACAAAGTGCAGAACAGTTTCTTCATAAATTTTAGGGGTATTTTGGACAGAGCTAATACATTGTTTAATCATTATATATATACATATATACATATATACACATACACACACACACACACACACACATATATATATATATATATATACTTTACACATATAATTTTCCGAAAAAAAATACAATATAGCGGAAGAAACACTATGATATCCAATCATGCAATACCCGTTCAGGATATTTGCTATCAATCTGTAAACCCCCCCCCCCCCCTCCGTCCCTACTGCCAAATCAAAGTCCGAGGAAAATCAGCGAATGCAAATTGAATCATCATCCAGAGATGAATTTACTTTGACCAGCTCGAGCGAGTCGGCACTTGGGGAATCCGAAGATAAGTGACCATGTGGATTCCTCTCTTCCTTTGATTAATGCAATTAGGAAATGTACTGATGTGCAGAAGGGAATTCGAAGCTTCCAGGAGGGCTGTAGGATGATGGTTGGACGTTGTCCTTCGGAGGAGTGGAAGGAATGGGCAAATGTATTGGAGAGAGGAAGAGATAACTGGAATTCAACTGTGATAGTTCGATTGAATTATTACTTGTTACCATTAGGCTACTTTTACTATTATGAATCATGTGAATTTGGTTCCAGAAGATTAAAAGTAATATATATATATATATATATATACTGCATATATATATATTTATATATATACTATATATATATATATATATATATATAAGAATACAAATTCTTTCACATCTAGTCAGTGTTTTCATTCAGCAATTTTATTGAGCTTCCATCAAATAGTTAAAGTCAAGACAGGAAAGTTCTGATGGATTGAAATTCTGACGTCGAATTTCATCGCTAAGATTTGTGATTGGCTAGTATGACCTCTCTCTCTCTCTCTCTCTCTCTCTCTCTCTCTCTCTCTCTCTCTCGTCCTTTGATTTCTTTTCATTATCATATATTCCGCCACTATTTTTAATATGATACAGTTTCTTACATCTCATTTTCGAGAAGAATCATTCGAAGTATCAGAGACAGACAATACAGTTCAACTTCCTTGTCTATTGCCTTGAGTGGAGGAAGACTGTCAGCCTCAAATTCTTTTTTCTTTTTTTTCTGATGGAAAATCAGGACTTTTTGTGAACACCATAATTATTGCTCGTCTTCTATATTTCTATATAAAACATATATTAGTTTACATGTGTTTTCGAAATTTATAAGTTGATAAATATTGATCCCCTACATTGATCCAATTAGGTAGATATACACTAACAGAGATAATTACTTAAAAAGAAAATTTATACTTCAAGAAAAAAAAACTACTATGAGATTCAGGGCCTCTGTAACACGGTTTTTTGGACTTTGCTCCTTATCAAAACATCGGATGTAGCTGAAAGTTAACATATGTATATTTTACAACCACACCACGAATTTTGTCAGCATTATCAATAACCTAAACACAATAGTTTTAATTTTTATAGAGTAAAAATGATCTAGCCGACGCCATGGCCAGTGATAACGAGCCAAGAGTCGAAAACATTCACTACGTAAGCAATGTAAACACCTTTTGACAACATTTTGCCCCGCCCATCCACCAGACACCCATTCAACTTCTTCCATCGGCTCTGAAACCCATAACAGTCAAGAATGGCCAACAGGATTTGGAATTGCCCCCGTGGTTGCAAAACTGCATTTGTCTTACGACTTGACACTTTATACAGTCAAGAGAAAGCCCGTGGCCATATTTACTATAGCCTGAATAGGTAATTATTCAGTTTCTAGTTTAAATCCAATGTTTATAGTCTGATTTGTATTTAGCGTAGCAGGATTATAATACTTGTAATTTCATTCAGGCTTTTGAACATTTCTATTAACTATTCACTATGCCACCAAAAGAGAGAGAAAGAGAGGGATTGTATGTAAACAGTCTTTATATAACTATTTTTGTTAAAATAAGATTTTTGTGCTAAAATCTCCATCAGACCAACCGTGTTAGCTATGTTTTGGGCATGACTGCATTTTATAAATAAATCCTGAATAGTTTTAGGAGTTTTATTTGTACATCTAATGGGAATTTATAGAAGTGAAGTGAACATAGTTCATTTATCCTTTAGAATAATTACTACATGTAGCAAAACAAATAGTAGTAAAGATGATAATGCAATGAAGGAATGATACCATACTTTATCTTTAGCTTCAACATCGGCAATAACATACCCAGTTGCCATAATTTGTCAGCTTAATGAAATAACCTATCATCTAAAGTTAAACTTAATTTCTGAGGAGGCCATGGCTTATTGCACAGTGAAAGAATATGACAAAGACTTTATGAATGGCGGAACGATACATAAATGTGGGTGGGGTATTTGTGCTAGCGTAGTAATACTACTGTACTGTAGCAGTAGTGCCGTAACAGTACTATACGTGAATTAAACGTTTAGGCCAACTGCTGGGATCCTTGAGGATCATTTACCACTTCTTACAACTACTCGAAAAATTAGTTTTTATAGCCAGAATTTAAATTTTCTGATCCAACAATGCCCATGATAGCCTTCAGTTTTATCCTGAATTACAACGAGGCCAAAGTGGGTGGAGCCTCGTGAAGTCATCATTCTGACGATAATTACTGGTGAAGGTTTAAAGCCAAAATATGGTACCAGTTATTTATTTATTTTTTTTTCTTTTTCACAGTAAATACGTAGGTAGCTAGATAATATATAACAATTACTGGACATTGGATATAGCAGTTATCAAATCAAGCTGGTCTACTACGTTTTTGAAAATTACCAACTAATCCATACACCTTGTCAATCTGATTGTGACCTATAAAGTAGACTGTAATTTCTTAGGAAACTTATTTTGGGAGTTAGACAAATAATCGAAGTGTTTTTTGTATTCATTAACATATTTTGTTCGTTTGTTCATTATGACAATTCTCAGTGGAGAGGTTTCAGAGTTCATAAAGTGTACTGCTTTGCTTTTATTTACACTTTTGTGTTATTGTTGGCAGAGGTATAGCCTTCGTTACGTATAACCAATCATCGATCGAGAAAGAGAGAAGAAATGCCGTCATAAGTTACGTAACGAGTGCGTTCGAAACCTTTTCTCTGAGTAAGTTGGCCCGTCTTCAAAAATCGTCACTTTTACTTAATAAAGTACCAAATTTATTCAACCTACGTAATGTAGAATATAGTCAAAATTTATGTGTAGATATAATTATATATATATATGTATATATATATATATATATATATACATATATATATATATTTGTATATATATATATATATATATATATAATATATATATATATATATATATGTATGTATATGTACTGTATATATGTGTGTATGTGTGTCTGTGTGTACGTAATATGTTCGAGCATATGCAAATATAAACAGTATCGTCGGAAAATAATGCTCAGACAACTAAATGACCAGTGCCCTGCACATTCATTATAACCAAAGAATCTCTTTTTTTCTGATGCAAATTCCTTGCATATGTTTTATGGATGTTCCAAAGGATAATGGAAGCAATTATTCAATAGTTATGGAAAACAAGAGAGAGAGAGAGAGAGAGAGAGAGAGAGAGAGAGACGGGGGGGGGGGCAGCGTATAATGATGCTGTATAATAGAACTTGCAATATGAACTTTAAAGTGTGCTTTGCTATGAAAGGTTATATATATATATATATATATATGTGTGTGTGTGTGTGTGTAAGGGTTTTGTATGCGTATGTGTAAAAACACTGCACATATACATAGAATACACAAACACATACACGCACACACACAGATATATATATTTACATATATATATATATATATATATACATATATATATATATATATATATGTGTGTGTGTGTGTGTGTGTAAGGGTTTTGTATGCG
>NC_090753.1:54690991-54695991 GCF_036898095.1 Palaemon carinicauda
CTAGATTACATATTTTCGATTTTCTTTTAAAAGCTTTTTTTCCTTTGGATTCACATCCAGTTTCAATCAATCAAGATTTATTTTGACATCGATATTCCATTTTTGTTTTACATATTTGAATAATATTGGTTTTGCAAATCTTTCTTTTTTTTTGTATTCTAATGTTCTAATCAATCAGGATTTTTCTAGTTTTTTCTGCTATTGGTATTTTATTTTTCATTTTTTGGATTTAGTACTCGAATGATTATAAATTTTAAAAATCTGTTTTCTTCATTTCATATTCCAATCAGCCAAGCTTACCCCTGAAAAAGATATTTCATTTTTATATGAAAATTTTCAAATAATTTTTTTTCAATTTTTCTTCTTTATATTTATTTCCAGCTCCAATATATTCAGATTTTTTCTTAGAAACGGTATTCAAAGACTCTAGAATTACAACACCCCCCTCCCCCCCGCCCAGGCCACAAAGACCATGACTGTTGTTACGCCAGAGAACACACAATCAACTAGAGGGGCACTCAGCAGAGAGCAGACCTCCGCCGCGGCAGCTTATTTCTCGACCTTTAGCTCGACCTTCACCTTGACCTTTGACCTTCCCATGTATTAATATGCGTGGATTTTTATACACTCAAATATGAACCATCTTTAAAGTCTCTGTGACAACGATGTCCAAACTTATGGCTGATTACCAGTATTGGACATTTTGCTTGACCCTAACCTTGAACTTTGACCTCAACCTCCCAAAATTTAATCAATTCCAGCCTTTTACATAACAGTTAATTCCTGAAAGTTTCATTAATCTACAATTAAAATTGTGGCCAGGAAGCTGTTTATAAGAAAAACAAACACACAAAAACTTAACCTCCTTCCAACTTCGCTGACGGAGGAAATCAATTTGATTTTTTTCTGTTCTTCAGAACTAAGGTAATTGTTCGAATTTAATCAAAAGAGGTCTTCCTACGTTCAACCTCCATAGTCTACGGGTAATAAACTCCACATCTGGCGTTATCGCCGTTTACCTTAAGTAACGACCTTGTGGTGTTGACTTCCCAGCTAGACCATATTTCATAGTTAAACTTTTTAATGGCTTCAATAGCTTTGGTATATCAGGGATTATTCAAATGATGAATAATTGTTGATGAAGATAGTATATACAGCTTTACTTTTTACTACTAAAATAATAATAATAATAATAATAATAATCCATATACCAAGGCACTTCCCCTAATTTTGGGGGGTAGCCGACACCAACAATGAAACAAAACAAAAAGGGGACCTCTACTCTCTATGTTCCTTCAGCCTAATCAGGGACTCAACCGAGTTCAGCTGGTACTGCTAGGGTGCCACAGCCCAACCTCCCACATTTCCACCACAGATGAAGTTCATAATGCTGACTCCCCTACTGCTGCTACCTCCGCGGTCATCTAAGGCACCGGAGGAAGCAGCAGGGCCTACTAGAACTGCGCCACAATCGCTCGCCATTCAATTCCTATTTCTAGCACGCTCTCTTGCCTCTCTCACATCTATCCTCCTATCACCCAGAGCTTTCTTCACACCATCCATCCACCCAAACCTTGGCCTTCCTCTTGTACTTCTCCCATCAATTCTTGCATTCATCACCTTTTTTAGCAGACAACCATTTTCCATTCTCTCAACATGGCCAAACCACCTCAACACATTCATATCCACTTTAGCCGCTAACTCATTTCTTACACCCGTTCTCTCCCTCACCACTTCGTTCCTAACCCTATCTACTCGAGATACACCAGCCATACTCCTTAGACACTTCATCTCAAACACATTCAATTTCTGTCCTCTCCATCACTTTCATTCCCCACAACTCCGATCCATACATCACAGTTGGTACAATGACTTTCTCATATAGAACTCTCTTTACATTCATGCCCAACCCTCTATTTTTTACTACTCCCTTAACTGCCCCCAACACTTTGTAACCTTCATTCAGTCTCTGACGTACATCTGCTTCCACTCCACCATTTGCTGCAACAATAGACCCCAAGTACTTAAACTGATCCACCTCCTCAAGTAACTCTCCATTCAACATGACATTCAACCTTGCACCACCTTCCCTTCTCGTACATCTCATAACCTTACTCTTACCCACATTAACTCTCAACTTCCTTCTCTCACACACCCTTTCAAATTCTGTCACTAGTCGGTCAAGCTTCTCTTCTGTGTCTGCAACCAGTACAGTATCATCTGCAAACAACAACTGATTTACCTCCCATTCATGGTCATTCTCGTCTACCAGTTTTAATCCTCGTCCAAGCACTCGAGCATTCACCTCTCTCACCACTCCATCAACATACATGTTAAACAACCACGGCGACATCACACATCCCTGTCTCAGCCCCACTCTCACCGGAAACCAATCACTCACTTCATTTCCTATTCTAACACATGCTTTACTGCCTTTGTAGAAACTTTTCACTGCTTGCAACAACCTTCCACCAACTCCATATAACCTCATCACATTCCACATTGCTTCCCTATCAACTCCTTACCTTTTGCTAAATATTTCTCGCATATCTGCCTAACTGTAAAAATCTGATTCATACAACCCCTACCTCTTCTAAAACCACCCTGTACTTCCAAGATTGCATTCTCTGTTTTATCCTTAATCCTATTAATCAATACTCTAACATACACTTTTCCAACTACACTCAACAAACTAATACCTCTTGAATTACAACACTCATGCACATCTCCCTTACCCTTATATAGTGGTACAATACATGCACAAACCCAATCTACTGGTACCATTGACAACACAAAACACATATTAAACAATCTCACCAACCATTCAAGTACAGTCACCACCCCCTTCCTTCAACATCTTAGCTTTCACACCATCCATACCAGATGCTTTTCCTACTCTCGTTTCATCTAGTGCTCTCCTCACTTCCTCTATTGTAATCTCTCTCTCATTCTCATCTCCCATCACTGGCACCTCAACACCTGGAACAGCAATTATATCTGCCTCCCTATTATCCTCAACATTCAGCAAACTTTCAAAATATTCCGCCCACCTTTTCCTTGCCTCCTCTCCTTTTAACAACCTTCCATTTCCATCTTTCACTGTCTCTTCAATTCTTGCGCCAGCCTTCCTTACTCTCTTCACTTCTTTCCAAAACTTCTTCTTATTCTCTTCATATGACTGACCCAGTCCCTGACCCCACCTCAGGTCAGCTGCCCTCTTTGCCTCACGTACCTTGCGCTTTACTTCCACATTTTTCTCTCTATATTTTTCACACTTCTCTATACTATTACTCTGCAGCCATTCTTCAAAAGCCCTCTTTTTCTCTTCCACTTTTACCTTCACTCCTTCATTCCACCATTCACTGCCCTTCCTCATGCTGCCTCCAACAACCTTCTTGCCACATACATCACTTGCAATCCCAACAAAATTTTCTTTTACTAACTTCCACTCCTCCAAATTACCAGTTTCTCTCACTCTCCCCTCGTCATATGCCATTTTCAACCTTTCCTGATATTTACTTTTTACCCCGGTTTTATTAGCTCTTCAATCCGCACTACCTCCCTTTTACATCCACCTACTCTATTCCCGCACTCTTTTGCTACAACTAATTTTCCTTCCACCAAAAAATGATCAGACATACCGTTAGCCATACCCCTAAACACGTGCACGTCTTTCACTCTTCCAAACATTCTTTTAGTTATCAACACATAATCCATTAATGCCCTTTCTACTACTCTTCCATTTTTCCACTCTTACCCATGTATACTTATTTTTATCTTTCTTTTTAAAGAATCTAGCACTTATTACCATCTCTTGTTCCACACACATGTCTACCAGTCTCTCACCACACTCATTTTCACCTGGTACGCCATACTTTCCAATGACACCTTCTACTTCTCCAGCGCCCACTCTAGCATTTAAGTCACCCATAACAACTACATAATTCCTTCTACCCAGTCCTTCTACACACCTAGTTAATTCATTCCAGAACTCATTCCGCTCTTCTTCACTTTTCTCACTACCTGGCCCATACGCAATGACAAACGCCCAACATTCCCTACCCAACCTAACCCTTACCCACATTAACCTAGATGATATCTCCTTCCATTCCACTACTTTACCTGTCATCCATTCACTCTACAATAACGCCACACCCTCTCTCGCTCTTCCCCTTTCAATCCCAGACACTCTACCAGACATTTCACCAAACATCACTTCAACTTTTCCTTTCATCTTTGTCTCACACAAGGCCAATACATCCATCCTTCTACTTCTAAACATACTTCCAATCTCACATCTTTTACTCTCTATCGTACTACATCCACGCACATTCAAACACCCCAAAACTAGAGTGCAGGGAGCAGTCACTCTCCCCCCAGCTCCATCTCCTTGTCGATGTCTCGCAGGAATTTATTACAGGAGAGGGGGTTCCCAGCCCTCTCGTCCCGTCCCTTTTAGTCGCCTCTTACGACACGCAGGGATAACGTTGGCGCTATTCTAATTTTTATATGCCCCCGCGGCCACAGGGGGCATAATAATAATAATAATGATAATACTGATAATAATAATAATAGTAATAATAATCATACTAACAATAATAATAAAAGTAATAATAATAATAATCTCTTTATCACAACCACACTCAGCCAGACTTATGACTATCGGAGTCTCCCCGTCCCTCAGGTAAGGGGGAAGAGGGATTAGTCATACAAAATGCCTAAACAGCCGAGTTGTAGTTAGGAAATTGGGAGGTGGTGGGTAGGGTTGAAGCTGTGTGTTTGTGCTTGTGTACATGTATCTAAATATTTATTACGATTCAGTTACACTAATAATAATAATAATAATAATAATAATAATAATAATAATAATAATAATAATAATAATAATAATAATAATAACACGACAGCAACAACAACAACAACAACAATAATAATAATAATGTATTTTACAAATTCAAATGACTTGATTACATCAAAACCCTAAACTAAATTAAAAACGC
>NC_090753.1:54698491-54706689 GCF_036898095.1 Palaemon carinicauda
TATATATATATATATACAGTATATATATATATATATATATATAAACGTATGTATACAGTGTATGGATATATATTCTTTTACCTTTAGTCAATTTTACCAGGTAACACATTTATTGACCTTCCATTCAGATAGTTAAAACCAACACAAGAAAGTTTTAATGGATTGAAATTCTGGCGTTGGTTTCATCGCTACGATCTCTGATTGGCGAGCATGATCTCTCTCTCTCTCTCTCTCTCTCTCTCTCTCTCTAGTTTCCTACTTCTCATTTTCCAGAAGAATCATTCAAAGGATCAGAGACTAACAATACAGTTCAAATTCCTTTTCTATTACTTTGAGTGAAGGATGATTCTTAGAGTAATCATTATTTATCAATGAAATTGTTTTAATTTTCTGCAAATTCAGGCCTTTTAAGTAAACACCATAATTAGTGTTTGTCGGGTATATTTCATTATAGACCTTATACTAGCTTTTAGTTATATTCATAAGTTAATTTTGACCACCTAACATTGATACAATTACGTAGTTTTATAGACTAACATACAGATAAGCAAAAATTTAGAATAAACAGGGGATATAATATGCAAAATTCAATACGTTTAATCAAACGAAAATAATAAAACTTGAAAAAGAATAGAAAAAAATGAGAATGTCCCAGACCTTATGAGGAACCCTCAGGAGCCCCTTAGAGGAGTGACCTTTCCAACGATTAAAAAATGTCAAAAACACTCGCTGGGACATTCAGAGTAATTTATGGACCCCCAAATGGCAACAGTCTCATGTTTGCCTCGCAGGAAAAGTCCTTCTGAATCCTGAGAGAATCACCTTCGCAAAACACAATTGTGAGAATCTCTGAGGACATTTCCCCAAAGATACGCGGAGCATAACGACCTGTGAGTTGGCAGATCGTCCAAAGAGAGATTTTAAATGTTTCCTATTTTCCCTCGGGCGGATTTTAATGGGGAATTTTTCAGGGCAACGGAGAAGGATAGTGGGCGTTGGGTAGGAGTAGGAGAGGGGGGAGGGGGAGATCATTTTGAATCGTATTAAAGTAGGAATTCCTGTTTGGAATTCTGTTTTCCGACTGGGAATATTTTGAGCCATATTTCCCCGAAAAGAGACTAGGCTGATATCTTCACTTGATTGAGGTTTATTATTTTAATCTTAGCGCCTTATCTCATGAAATATACACACACGCATACATACATACGCACACAAGTATATATATATATATATATATACACACACATACACACACACACATATATATATATATATATATATACATGTATATACACACACACACACACATACACACACACACACACACACATATATATATATATATATATTTATATATATATATATATATACGAATGAAAATCGACACAATATCGTGTTCAAATAGAAATAAATTTCTACCTCATACTGGGATCGAACTCTCTCTCTCTCTCTCTCTCTCTCTCTGTATATATATATATATATATATATATGTATATATATACATATATATATATATATATATATATACAGTGTATATATATATATATATATATATAATCTAAGTAGGTGGTTAGCTTGAATACACAAAAAAATAAAATTTCAGAATAACCCAATGAAAGACTTTCATATTCTTAAAGTCACTTTATAAAGGCGTGGAATTCTCATCTATTGTATATGAAAATACAAAATTATGAAACACAAGAAAATTCTGTGTAATTCAGATGGAAATAAAGGGAACGAATTCTGGGGATATGATTCATAAACTCTCTCTTCCATTGGTGACATTACGTTGAACTTACAAATGCAACAACATTAGTCTGTGATGTCACTATAATGCTAAAGCTTTTACGTAATGTACATATTTATCTCTCTCTCTCTCTCTCTCTCTCTCTCTCTCTCTCTCTCTCAGGGAACAGGGAACTTCATATCACAGACTGGTCTTAAATGTTGCATTGTTAGAACAATGTCCTTAGAGATATTATTATTATTATTATTATTATTATTATTATTATTATTATTATTATTATTATTATTATTATCTCTGTTTTTGTTATCATTATCCCTTGCGTTTGTATTTAGCCTGATACTGTATCTTAATGATAATAATAATAATAATAATAATAATAATAATAATAATAATAATAATAATAATAATAATAATAATAATAATACATGATACAGCGATCATGTCTATTATAATATTTAATTTTACGACTAGTTAGAAAATTATTTTTACACAGCAATAGGATTAGAGACATATTGACCTTAGTACCATGTTTTTGTGTAACTTAAATAAAACAAGTGTCTATCTATCTATCTCCATACATCTCTATCTATCAACCTATTACTGCGATTAGCAAGGTTAATAACAAGCTCTCATTTCAAGGTATTTCCAACAGCGAAGAAGAAACGAGAAAAGATGTCTCAATTGGTTCTAGGACAGTTTGATACTGGACATTTCGATACCGGACATTTTGATACCGGACATTTCGCTACTGGACATTTTGTGACTAGGATTTTTCGTTACCGGTCATTTCGATACCACTAATATATATATATATATATATATATATATACATATATATATATTGTTATGAACCACCTTAATGGTTCAACAGGTTCTTTAAAAAAATACTAAACGAATTGGGACTGGAATGAACCGATGGACTGCAACAACCAAAGGGGTGGGAAAAACAGAAAATGCTCAAGTACCTTAACCTAGTTTATTATATAAAATTTATACAAAAATAACTTATATACAATAATTACAATGAGTACAGGTATTGGGAAGCACAGAGACAAAAGATCGTTACCACAAAATCAGCTAAACTTTAAAATCACCAAATATAGTTTACTTTAAGTTAAAGTACATGATAAACAATTATCAAAATTAATCAACAACAAAAAACACAGTAAGCAGCAGCCATGAAAAATTAATAATAGAAAATTCTCATTATTATACAAGTAATAAATACGAGCCCATGCACTGGCTCTTCCAACATCCACAAACAATCACTGATCCTCGAGGACGTCCATCGAACACTGCGGGAACTACCACGACAGTGTCGATACAACAGCCACTTTGCTGCCACCGAAGAACAACGCTTCCAAACCATATCGACCTCGAGGACCACGATTGAGATGTGCAATTCTTGTTGCACTGAGAGCCTCTTCATGTTTTAAAGCAGTTATAAGGGACCAAATATTAGGATGCACATTTGTCACGGAGGTTCTTAGTGCATTATGGAATCCTTCAACATAGTTATTGGTGCGTGGCATACCATTTTCAGTGCGTTCATGAACATTCCATAAACAAATAGGGAAGACTGGCTTGACTCTTCGCCTTTGTTGGCCACGACCTCTCACTCCTCCAATATAATATGTTTCAAAATATGAAACAAGCTCTTGGGGAAAATCGTCGTCATCAGTTAATTCCTCGAAGCCATCAATAACATCGTAGATTGGGAAGGAAAGCAAGTGCGGATAAACATCTCACTTTTAAACTAAAATCATCATCTTGGTGATATTGCTGTTTAAAACCTATTGTTACAACTTGTTTGTAAACATTTTGTGAGAGGTGAAATAGGCAACAGGTAACATCTGAACTAGGAAATATATCTAATAAACTATTGATGGCCGCTTTTTCAAAATCCATCATCACAGTGGCTGGTTTAATATGCAAAGTGTATAGTTGATAATAAATAATTGGGCTACACTTAAACGTTCCATCTACTGCCCAATTTTTAACTCTTTTGATGTCACTAATTGCAGAGTCAGTTGCAAATATAAAAATTCTTTCATTATCATGTTCACCACTGTCAAACTGTAGCCTCTTCAAACCATTATCAAGGTAACAAAACTGATCAGGAATTAAATAACCATGCCGTTCCTGAGGTATAGGCGGTACATTATCTTCTACTAGTCTCCAACGTCTGATACTACGACTCAATGATGATACTGAAGGTAATTCTGAAATAGCACATACATTCATACCTTGGGTTTCTTTACATATTATAGTCCGAGGAGCATCTTGTGTAGATCCTGACATTATTTTCATTTGATGATGTGCTAATTTTGATGCCACTCTTACTGCTGTAGCACTGTGATTATGCTCGCCTACACTCTTAACGATTTTGTTGTCACCATCACCAACATAGGTGTGTACACGGGCTTTACACAACATATTTTCGCACTGCCAATATTGCTTGGAACCATCCTTATTAGTTTTGTGTTTATCATATATATAGTTTACATCATCCACTAATTTCTTTCCATTTTTAGTTGAAGCAATTAAACGAGGCATGGGTGATACAAAAAAAAAATATATATATATTTATGTATCCGCAAATGCAGCAGCCGTAGTTGATAGCCAAGGGTTAGTAGTAGACTGAGAGTGATATATACATACATTTTCAGGTTCCGATCAATGTTTATATAGTTAAAAGAATATTTAGACAACCAATTACAAGACATTGTGGCAATTATTTAAACAACCAATTACAAGAACTTTATGGCAATTATTTAAACGACCAATTACAAAAACAGTATGGCAATCATTTAAACAACCACTTGCAAGAACAGTATGTCACTTATATAAACTCCAATATAATCGCGTACACACATATATAGTGGTATCGAAATGACCGGTAACGAAAAATCCTAGTCACAAAATGTCCAGTAGCGAAATGTCCGGTATCAAAATGTCCGGTATCGAAATGTCCAGTATCAAACTGTCCGGTCACCGTCTCAATTGGTTTAATCCTGCCCCAGGAAACACGGTCGCCCACCTGACATGTATGGGACGTGTCTAGTGATACGAAGTTCAAATCAAAAGGAACTGAAAGATTCTTGGTGTTCCAAAGAATCTGGAAGAAAAGGAAGCCAGAATCGTGATCCTAAGTCGTTTCTACCATCAATGGAGCTATCTTTTTTATACAACCTTTTTCTCTATACGATAATTCTCTCTCTCATTACAATTTTCAGGTATAATTCTCTCTCTCTCTCTCTCTCTCTCTCTCTCTCTCTCTCTCTCATTACAATTTTCAGGCAAAAATCTACCTTTTGTCACTCCCTCTCAAGTATTATTATTCTCTCTCTCTCTCTCTCTCTCTCTCTCTCTCTCTCTCTCTCTCTCTTCTAAACGACCCTTTTTGCTATACAGCCATAATTCGAAAACTGAAAATATAGATCAAGTTTATAACTTAATTTGAGTCCAATTTAAATTGATGCAACCGACATTCAATTTAGGTCCGCGACTTTATAAACTCCAATACTTTGAAGTTTATAGAGTTGATTATATTGCTGTAATATGGTCAGTCTCTAGGGTACTGTCCTAGTGTTCTGCTTGCTAGGGCAATGTCAGTGTCCCTTGCTTCTGCCATTCATGAGCGGTCTTTAAACCTTTAGAAGGTCCTTTTCGAAGACCAAACATGAAATGGAGAAAGAGCATTGTTGCCTTTATTACCAAATGCGTCCAATATTTTGTCCCCAACCAGATACAAGATCCATTATCGAGAGGTGGCTATTCTCTTCTCCGATAACATTTCGGGAAGAAGAAGAGGCAGAAGAAGAAGAACAAAGAAGAAAGAGAAGAAGAACGAAGGCGTATCAGATCATTATTGGTAAAATAGTCGCCGAGTCACGATGTCAAAGTCTATTTTTTACTCGGCTTTTTATGCCAATAGATTGGCGCCATTACAGAGCATCGAGTGCGAGACAAGAAGCAGAAATATCAAACAGTCTCATTACCAAAACGGAATCTTATCTTGCGTTAATAAAAGTACGTTCAGACAAAACGCGATTTATGGATAACAGAAATTTGATGTTCTATTGTAAAACCAATTGGAATTTCTGCGCCATTCGGGGAATGAAACGGAACAGATTTTCAATATCGTTATTGTACCATTTGGTGAATATCATACCGGGGTGCGAAATTTTTTTTTCACAAGCAGTTCAGCAGATTGGGGCGGGGCTTTGTAGGCAGAAAACATTATAAGGGTAACTCTTTTATTGCGGCTGCGTTAAGATTTGATGGGTAACTAGCTCATTTAAGTTATGATCAGTAACTGCGTTCATAAAGAGCTGAAATGATTATAGATAGCTTAATATAATGATAATGATAATGATAATAATAATAATAATAATAATAATAATAATGATGATGATGATTATTACACACACACACACACACACACACACACATATATATATATATATATATATATAACATGATTTGCTCATGAAAACAATGTTACTGAAATAACTTAATTTTCAAAACTTTTTTACCAGTTCTTACCAGTTCGATTCGTGCTTAGCCTACAACCTTTCCACAACAAATCATCATCATTACTTTTATATCTATCCTTCATTGTTGCACCTGTTTAAGCGTGTTGAAGAATAAGGGTTTTAAAAGTCTGTCAATTTTACGTGTTGGTTTCTTACTCTACCGTCAGAGTTATTGGGTTCTTTGACTGGCTAGATCTCTACATCTAGTTACGGCTAATTTTTCCTTTGCCTACAAATTCAACGATTCGTCTGGTCTATACTTTCCACATTCTCATCTGTCCCTATACACCTTTCAACACTGAGGTTACCAAACAATTCTTCTTCGTTCAAGGGTTTTACTATTGTTCAGTAGCTACTTCCCTCTTCATAAGGATTGAGACACACTAGCTATGGTAAGCAGCTTTTCTAGGAGAAGGGCAAACCAAAATGATAATAATAATAATAGTAATATGAACGATAATCTTATGAATAATAATATGAATAATAATATTAATAATATGAATAATGATAATAATAATATTGATAATAATAATAATAATAATATTAATAATAATAACCTTAATAAAAATATTAATATTAAGAATAATAATACTAATATTAATGTTAATGTTAACGTTAATGTTAATATTGATAATCAATAATCAATGATGTCATCAGCTATGGGTGCGTCTATATAACAATGCAATTTCGACTGACCAAGAGAAATGATGACCTTTGAGAGGTACACAGGTATAATTGGTTTTGCCTAATGCAAATAAAAGAAATCTGTGATGGAAAAAGGAAACAGCAATCAAGGTTTAGCCTGCTGCTGCAGTTAGTCGTCGCTCATCTATACTAGGGGTCTGGAGATGCCTTCATACAGGTCGTAAGGTCAAAGACACTTGCAAAAATGAATTAAAAAGCGTTAAGATAGCAGCATAGAGTAGTCAAATAATCCCAAAGAAGAGACCAAAAAATGCTTCTCATTCTCTAAGTCAGTGGGTTACTAACAACGAAAATATGGACAATATAAATCTTCCAAGCGGTAGTTGGATGTGTATAACTTATTGCCTTATTTTTATATCGAGTGAGTTATACAATTTCATGATGTATGATGAGTATGTATATATGAATTTTTCAATGTTGAATGAATATCTATTTGGCTAAGTAATAGATGTTTTAATTTAGATTAATCCTCTTGGTTATGAAATGTCACAGACAAGTGTTTCCCGGGAATCTAACAAACTTTTGAAATTCAAAGTATTTCAGTAACATTCAGTTTTAAGAACTAAAGGGCAAATATTGGCTTTTTAAACACTTATATGAATAGCATGCGAGTGTTTATATACATACATATACTGTATATACATAAACATATATACGTGCACGCATATGTGTGTGTATATATATATATATATATACACACACACACATATATATATATATATATATATGCGTGCATGTGTTCATACATGCATATACTGTATTTACATGTACACACATACACACTAACATACACACATACATATATATATATATATATATATAGAGAGAGAGAGAGAGAGAGAGAGAGAGAGAGAGAGAGAGAGCAGAAAATCTAGCCTTATATATGATCGTGCACTAAAAGAGTGACATAATAAAAGTCACATAACTTGACATGTAACAGTTTTAGTGGTAACTAAGTTAATGAAACTCATAAATACAGTGATAGACGTAGCCGTTACTTAAACATAACTGTTGAAGGTAAGGTGTATCCCATCCCCAAGATTTGATCCAAGTGTGTGGGGCATTTATCACATGCTAGAATGCAATCTCCCAAGACCAGAAAATAATGGAGAGAGAGAGAGAGAGAGAGAGAGAGAGAGAGAGAGAGAGAGAGAGAGAGAGAATGAGAATGTGTGTGGATGTGTCTATACTTATACGCGTATACATAA
>NC_090753.1:54712189-54714689 GCF_036898095.1 Palaemon carinicauda
CTCAGCAGATAGACCTATTGGCTCCCCAAGACCCCCCCATCCTTAGCTCACAAGGATGGTGAGGTTGCAGCGACCAAAGGAACTAACGAGTTTGAGCTGGAAACGAACCCCAGTCTGGCGATCACCAGTCAAGGACGTTATCCCATCGGTCACCCAAACTCGACTTCTCCAGACTTATCCGCATGTACTCTCAAGCCACTGCTCTTTAGAGTCTCTTTCGCCTCAATCCTTCTTTGAATCCACAGTAATCACAAAATCATCTGCATATAGCAGCTCCCGCAACTCTTCCTTTTGTATCTTTTCACTTAACACAGTCATGACCACGACAAATAAAAACCGACTTAATGCTGACCCCTGTTGTAATCCAACACTACCTTAAAAGGTTTCTGTTACCCGAACAGCTCTTATTACTTTTGTCCTTGCTCTTCTGCACATTTCTACCAATACATCACTTCTCTTGGTATTCTATCATAAGACTTCTCTAGATCTACAAAACCGAAGAGGAGCTTCTGGTTTGCCTCTAGCCTCATTTATTGTAGCTGCCTTGCTAAGAAGATGGCATCCACAGTCCCTCTCCCGCTAATGAATTCATAATGTTGTTTCCGTCTTTAAAATCTCTCTCTATATCTCATCTTGTTCTCTCTCAAAAACGTTTAAACCATACTCTGTTAGTTTAATTTCCCTGTAGTCACCACAATCCATGATATCACCTACCAGTTTAGATATATATATTAATATACCATTAGACTCTCCATCTCTAATCTCGATAACTCCCAGTTGCTCCAAATCCAGTCTTTGCCTTTTCTTCAGTTTTGAAATCTTATAGGTATCTTTATCCTTTAATTGCTCTACCACTCTCCCAATAGCCTATACCTACTTTCTTCCTAGAATCCTTTTCCTCTTCTCTACTATTCCTCTGCACCTTGTGAATGTCATACTTTCCAGTCCTTAATTGCCTACGATTTTCTTTTAACCGACTCTTGCACCTTTTTGTCCCACCACCATTTTTCTCTTTTCGGCACACCATATATTCTGGTTGTTCCTACTAATTCCTCTATTTCTCCTACATATACAGTATATCTATCATTCATACTCACCCAGATATTTTCCGCTCTGTTACCTCGTCCAATTTCCAAGTTCAACCTTCTCAGTCGTCTCTTTCTCTCACTAAATTACTCGACCTTTTCTTCATTGAGGTCCCAAACCTTAATTCTAGACATATTCTTTCTCTTCTTGGGATTTCTATCCCTCATTTTAAAATCCATCACTGCCAGTCTATGTTGTTTAACACATGCTTCCCCCAAAATTATTTTACAGTTCATCACACTGTTTTAGTCAACTTCTAACCAGGATTTAATCTATTTAGCTTTCCACTGTTCCACTTTCATAATTTATCAGGGGCCTTTCCAACTTCTGAAACCAGGTGTTCATACATGCCAACTCAAAACCCAGAGTCACCTTTAATTTATACTACTCATCTTCATTTCTAATTCTAAACCCATGGCCCACATGTAATTCCTCATATCCATCCCTTCTCTTCCCCACTCTACCATTCATGTCTGCTCCTATGATTAGCTTCTCCTCTTCCACTATTCGAATAACTACCACAAAACTCTTGTCTCGTAAATATTTTTTCTTGTTCTTGTAACCCCATCTGAGGGCATATACTGGAATTATTCTTTAAAAGCCTATCAATTACTGTCTTTACTTCTACCACTTTTTCCTTCCAATTATTACCTATTATGACCACAATTCAGTTTCTTTCCTCTGGTGACCCACTGTAATAGAGCTTATACCCATATCTTATCTCTCATTTCATTTCCCTTCTATCTTGTTTCCTACACATACAGGTTATATATTCTCCTCCTCCTCTCCATCACATCCACTATCTCCCTCAATCTTACCGTTAGTGTATCAGCATTCTACGTACCTGCTCTGATCTTCCATTTTGTTACTAGCTGCAGTCGTGAACCCTGTAGCATCCCGCTACTAGCGTGGTAGGTGGCCACAGTGTTCACAACTGCAGCTAGTAACAAAATGGAAGATACGCTACTAGCGTGAGAGATGGAAGATGGGCACCACAGGGTTCACGACTGCAGCTAGTAACAAAATGGAAGATACGCTACTAGCGTGATAGATGGACGAGGAGTACCACAGTGTTCACGACTGCAGCTAGTAACAAAATGGAAGATAGGCTACTAGCGTGATAGGTGGACGATGGGCACCACAAGGATCATGACTGCAGCTAGTAACAAAATGGAAGATACGCTACTAGCGTGATAGATGGACGATGGGCACCACAGGGTTCACGACTGCAGCTAGTAACAAAATGGAAGATACGCTACTAGCGTGAGAGATGGAAGATGGGCACCACAGGGTTCACGACTGCAGCTAGTAACAAAATGGAAGATACGCTACTAGCGTGATAGGTGGACGATGGGCACCACAAGGATCATGACTGCAGCTAGTAACAAAATGGAAGATACGCTACTAGCGTGAT
>NC_090753.1:54727189-54752189 GCF_036898095.1 Palaemon carinicauda
TTTGCTTGTTAGACTGCCAAAATTCCTAATTATTGATTACCAGACCGAGGTTCGAGTCTCGCTCAAACTCGTTAATTCCTTTGATCTCTCTAACCTCACCATCCTTGTGAGCTAAGGGTTGGGAGTTTGGGGACCCTATAGGTCTACCTGGAGCCATTACCTGGCCTTCCCTGTTCCTAGCTTGTGTGGAGAGAAGGCTTGGTCGGTGATCATATATAGATATAGTCAGTCTCTATGGCATTTTCCTGCTTGCCAGGGCAATGTCACTGTCCCTTGACTCTGCCATTCAAGAGCGGCCTTTAAACCTTTAAACTGCATTTAAGAAATCTTTGCAAAATCACAAAGATTTTAGGAGTTATTAATTTTTACTGGATTTTTTTCAGCGATTATGCTTATTAACAGAAGTATCCGTTAGTATTCAAATCTATTAGGAAATATCCTTTATAACGGTTTTCGCAAATTTACGCTAATATATATATATATATATATATATATATATATATATATATATATATATATATATATATATATATATATATATATTTATATATTTATATATATATATATATATATATATATATATATATATATATATATATATATATATATATATATATATATATATATATATATATATATATATATATATATATATATATATATATATATATATATATATATATATATATATATATATATATACATATACATATACATATACATATACTGTGTAAACCAAATATCGGCTTTCGCGTAAAATTAAATCTCAGAAAAGAGGGAACGAAATTATTTTCTCGATTAAGTAATCGGAGAAGATCCCGAAGTAAATTGGGCAATAGAATCTCAAGCGAACCAAATTAAGGAACCAAAGTATTGCGAAGAAGAGACCAACGTTTATTTGCTTCCTCTTCTTCTTCTTCTTCTTCTTCCTTGTTTTTCTCTGCTGGTTAAAACAAGAAAATTTTCGTTTACGAAGCAATTCCTATTGGCGATTGAATGAGGTTCACTTCCAAGTGAAGAATTCTTAATTGGCTGTCCTTTGAGAGAGAGAGAGAGAGAGAGAGAGAGAGAGAGAGAGAGAGAGAGAGAGAGAGAGAGAGAGATATGGTCCATTCAGTTTGAATCTTAACATAGCGTACCATGGTTTCATTTTCCGTCAATGAAAGAAAAGAATAAAAAAAAAAACAGAAATGAAAAGAAGAGTATTAATTTCAAGTAGAAGTAATTACAGGTTTTCATCTCTTTTCAACAACATAATCTGATTTACTTTCCTTTTGGTCATATATTTCACGTCCATTCCATCTCTTTGATCTTTTGTAGAAAGAGAAGACGAATTACTGATTTCATTTAAAATTCTCGAAGTAAGAAATGGATTTTAATTCAAAATGTTTCCACAAAATGTTTAATTCGAGTTTGTTATTAAGAAGCATTAGTAAATAGAGTAAGGGGGGAGGGAGAAAACGGTGTAGGGAGAGAGATGGTGGTTGAAGGTATTTTCGGAGATTTGGGGAAATGAACTAAAAAGGATTGGGGCATACCCTTCAACCCCTTCCGATTTCTGTTAGAAAATTTGTCTTTCAGTTTTCTTTTAATTTATGTTTTGGAACAAGGCCTATAGTGCCCGAGAGTGCTACAGTATGTTACTTATTATTTTCACTGTGTCCTGTTTGCTTGTTTATCTGTTTGTGTGTTTGTTCATCTGCAAGTTTATGCTATTTACCATTGTATTCTATCTCATTTCTCTTCTTCTTGTTTTGTAAAAGTTAGTAAAGTTTATATAGTGTACCAACCGTGTGTCAAACGATCGTACATAGTAACGACATTTCATTTTGTGTTTATATAATGCTTGTATCTTCGCTCTCCCCTCGCACTGATAAGGACCTGAAATAACATGTCTGTTTTTCTCACCGTTAACTGTTAACCGGTGCAGTGTCGGTTGAACATGAAATTTCCTGTTATGTCTTTTATGCTTTTTTGCATGGAGTGCATGTATATAAAAACGGATGTTCTGTAATAAAGTTACTCAGTTTCTTTCATTACGCCTTTGATTCACAACCTGTAGTAGTCAGGGACCCTAGTGTCACCGCCCATGACTTCGAGCTGTACTTGAGGGACATAGATGCGGCGAGCCTTTCCTTCGTATCATGTTCCCGACGAAGGAGATGGTCATTAAGTTTTGGGAGGTCCTCATTAAACTGACGACCAGCGACGTCAGGTTCTAGTTTTCCCACTACGAATGTTGACTGGACATCTTTCCGGTGTCTAACATCAGGGGGAGTAGTCAGGGAGAAGGGTCTGCACTCCTCCAGTGCATGGCAAGGTTTTCCTTCTTCCACTGCCTTATGCACCGCAGTGAAGGCCTTTTCCAAGAAGGGGAGGGTCGCATCGACTGGTGCGACGTAGGTCGGGTGCTTCTTGCTAAGCGCCGGTAGTTTTGAGCAGGTGAAGCCCCTGCTTTTCACTGCATTGGCCTGCATAACCTGGGCCTTCGGGAGATCGAACACTATAACCTCCTTCGGTTCGGTCTGTTCTTTAGAGGCAGGTTCAGATCTAAGTCGGACGTAACAGTCCGGGTAAGCCTCAAAGTTTGGGAAGAATTCCACTTCTTCCAGCGCGATCGAGCCAGCCTTTTCGCTTACGAAGATCTTGCCCGTAGTGATCGGCATGTGCTCGGCATACCTCCAGGGGTTAGTATCCGAGCATGCAGGGAGGTCCTTAACCGAAATCCTTTTCGGCTGCTTCGAACTTCCCATGTTGGACTTGAAGAACTCATGCGTCTCGCGGAGTTTCTTATCCATGAGAGCCTCAAGCATTTTGAATATCTCCTGGGTGTTGGATGGGGTAGGATCCGGGGTTGCAGATGTAGACGGGAGTGATACATCCGTCAGTGTAGGAGTCGGTGTGGGGGTGGATGTTGGAGCGACCTCCTGCTCCGACTCAGGGTATTTCACCTGGTCTTCCTCATAGTCCATTTCGTCGCCCATGAGGTTCCTCTCCGTGTTCTCCAACACTTCCGACATACAACCCGCGTTCTCGGCCTCCAAACGGCACTCGTGCATGGACTGAGCCATGACTACATCCGGTTCCACCACTATCTGGACGATGGGAATCTGATCTTTGGGGACCACTGAGTGTGGGGATGCCTTCGGGAAAAGCAAGGCCCTCAAATCTTTGGTGGCGAGATATGGTCCGGTGGCGTTCTTCTGGAAGTCACGAACCCACTTGCGTAGCTTCTCTCGAGAAGAGTCCCTAATCTCCGCTGAAGGAGGATTGTCGAACGCTTCGACCAGGCGGTCCTTGCAAACTGTACAGTGCTGCGGGTCCCAAAACTTCAGATCGCCTTTCTTGTTGGCGCAGGGGGCGTGGGTCCTACACACCGTTTGCCCGTAGAAGTGCGGGCGCTTCACTCCACAGAAGTTGTGGTCACATTTCACGTACTCCTCCTGTAAGAGAAAGAGAACATGAGTATACGGAAATCATACCACTGACTTATATTACTCTAAAGTTAAATATTAAGTAGTTAACTTTACTTAACATTAATTAATTAATAACATTGTAATGTTAGAGAGTGGAGCGGGAAATGAAGTAGACAGATACATACTCTGTGTATCCCGCCCAGCTGGTTACCGTAACCTTATCAGTAGGCAATTTGTTTGTGACCGATGACACAAAGCCGAATTCTTCATAGATCGCCAAGGACGGCTGAAGGTAATTCTAGCAGGAATTGCCTAAGATGTAAATCAAGGACTGAGACCACTCAGGCCATTATTAAGGGGGGTTGTAGAAGACCCCATAGGGCAACGGTTTCCGGTAACCAGCTGTGCTAAGATAAATACAGCATGCTGGAAAATTGTGGTATGCAAGAAGAAGCATGGTCATTAATAGAACGGTAAGACAATACCTATCCATTGGGGTAGTCAAGCTATCTGGTTGCAGTGTAGGGCTATCAGCATGGAAGTTGATAGCTAGGAGAAAGGATGCAAGTCTCTTGGCGCCTCCGGAAGGCGCCGGCAGACCGGCGGAACGCCGGTGGCCACTCCAGCAGAGTTTCTGGCATTAGGAAAGACACATATAGAAGTCAGGAGTAATGCCAGGTTGGCGGCCGCCGGCACAGCGGCGGCACACCGGCGGGAGGCGGGGGCTCCGAAGCTGCCAGCTTGGTGACATGGTCATAGGATAAGGAAGGGGTTGTAGCATACCCGGACCGCTGGCAATCAATGCCGGCACGCCGGAGGCCGGCCCGAAGAACGGACGACCGAAGCTAGGTAGTGTAAGGGTAGGCCATCGGCTACACACCGACGGAAGGTGGCAGCCCTCCGGCACGCGGAGGGCTGTCGACTAGGGAGGGTATCTGAGGAATGTGTCACCAAGGGAGGGCGGTATCGCCAGCAGTAGAGGCGGCAAGGGACCGGCACCAGGACAGGAAGAGAGACAGAAGGAGGGATGGAGGGGTAAGAATACGAACCCCTATAGCATCCCACCTGAGAGAGCGTACCCATGATAGGAGTGAGCCCTATCACCCAATGGCAGGGGGCCGGCAGATGGCCGGTTGCCAGAGGAACCCAAGGGAGGGTTAGGGTACACTCAAGAGGGGGGGAACCCCTGAGGACAGATCGCTTCCAGTGGCTAACCCCATAGGACGCTATGAAGGGTATATGTACCAGAGCGGCCTGCCCACAGGAGCTCAAGATAGCCCTATCACTCCACCCTAAGGAGGAGTTGTAGGACTAGGGACAGATGTGTATAGGCTAGGCCATACCAAGTGATAGGTGGGGAGGGGGGGAAGAGGGGTCTTCCAAAGGGGAGGCTCTGTACAAAAACTGCCACCAAGGAAGGGAGGACGCTCCCTAGCCTAGAGTAGGTAACCTGCCTGAGAACGGTGCATGGGTACCGTTTCAAGCTAAAGTACAGAACTAGCCCCCACCGAGGCCTAACCTAGAGAAGGGATATAAAACCCCAAGCTAGGTAGGCTGGAAGACATATCGCAAGTTGCAATGAAGGTCAGGTAACCTAACCTCAGCAACCGATGAAGGACAGGCCGTTCCTCTTTCTCGGACACAACCCTAAGGGGGGATCATTCCCTTAGGGAGGACAGAGAAGCGATAAATACTCTGATACGGACTTAATCCCCTTACGTGGTAGGGGGAGCAAGGCCACACAGAGGGAATGCCCTAAGGCAGGGGGTGAAGGAAGCATATAGGGGTCCTACATTTAGGTTAGGTTAGAAAGGCACACTATCAAACCGATCCCCAATATGGTCCCTGAAGGTGAAAAACACTTGCATCACAGTAAATAGTATCATAAATAATGCCACTATCTTCTTAACTTAACCTAGGATCACTGGAATATATCATGCATGAACACTGGTGCTAGGCAATCTGGCCTAGTGGCTAAGCTAGCAATCTAGTATGGGGTCAGGCGATGACCGAATAAAAGAGCGTCAAAACACGATATATAAAGTTCCTAGCTATGAAGACTAAATAACTAACAATATCAATTAGTTAAAAGGCCGGATAAGCTGTTCAGGCCAGCTAAATAAGGCATGCAGGGGAACAGCTCCGCCATAAAATGGCGAGACCGGTAGTAGCACAGCTCCGACAAAAAACATGAAATATCTCGAAAGGTATAAGTTACTTTATGGTCAGAGCTTATTTAAACAATACTGGGACCTGGTACTCAACTTTCCAGAAGAAGGCGAGGCTGAAGGTAGCGACATTACGAAGATGCAAGCCGATGAAAAAGCACAAGGGAAAATCCGTCTTAGCAAGGCAAGGATGAGGACGGACGTGACGTCATTTAGCAATGGCGCCCGTTTGTTTACGTTTCGAGTACCAAAAGTATCCGCGGACGAGTATAGCTGTGGAACGGCTCCCCAGCTATTCTCCGCCCCTCCATATCGAAGTGTTAACTCTATGTGGGGTGCAGATAGCTATGTGGCGCGTTAATACATGCGTCCCCTATTGATATACGATGTCTTAAAGGGAAACCTTTAGGATACTCGCTCCAGAAGTTAGAATTCTGTGATAACCTGTGGTTAAATTCTCTGGGAATATCTTAGTAGTTAATATACCCAAGGAAGCTACCAATAAGGAACCTTCCATCAGGACGCCATGGCTTAAGCCCAAATATATATATATTTGATCAGCACCTAAGCCCCCCCCCTCCACTCAAGCCAGGACCAGGGAGGGCCAGCCAATGGCTACTGATGACACAGCAGGTAGACTTATAGGCTCCTCCAAACCTACACTCCTTAGCTCGCAAGGATGGTTAGTTTGCAGCAACCAAAAGATCTAACGAGTTTGAGAGAGACACTAACCTCAGTCTGGCGTTCTACAGTTAGGGACGTTACCACTTTATGAATTATCACCAAAATGATACTTAATCTACAGGGACATTAATCCCATACTCATTCGAAACAAGTATCAATAGTTCAAGGCACTTTTTAAAGATTTAAAGGTCACTCAGGAGTAGCAAAAGCAAGGGACAGTGACAATACCCTAGAGACTGACCATATATACATATGATCTGCACCCAAGCCCCCTCTCCACCAAAGTTAGGACCAGGAAGGACCAGGTAATGCCTTTTGCTGACTCAGCAGGTAGCTCTATAGTCTCCGTCAAACCCTTCATCCTTAGCTCACAAGGATGATGATGATGTAGACACTACAAGAAACTATCGAGCTTAATCGGGTCTCGAACACCAGTCCAGCAGATCGTGAGGCAGGGATGTTTGCAATAGGCTACCACAAACCTTGCTTCCTTTCTTCCATCTTGCTGTCCAACTCTTCTAACTATTAATTCATAGTCGCTGAAGGTCCTCACAAGCCCCAGCGGTAGGTTATATAGCCCAAATTCCAGAATCCAATAGTTCATAAAATAGCTATGAAGAATAATTCTAAATCAAGATATCAGTAATTATATATTATCATTATTTAAATAGAATTTCATAAGTATTTAATATATGTATAGTTTCATTCCAAGCCCTTTTCTTATTAAGCCATGCACAGAGAGTCTTGAAGACTATCAGATTAATGGTACTGAAAGCAAGGTAGTTACCGTAATTATAATAATTATTATTATAATTATTACTTGCTAAGCTACAATTCTAGTTGGAAAAGCAGGATGTTATAAGCCCGGGAGCTCCAACAGGGAGAAAGAGCCCAGTGAGGAAAGGAAACAAGAAAAATGAAATATTTTAAGAAGCGTAACAACATTAAAATAAATATCTCTTATATAAACTATGAAAACTTTAACAAAACAAGAGGAAAAGAACTGAGATAGAACAGTGTGCCCGAGTGTACCCCCAAGCAAGAGAACTCTAACCAAAGGCAGTGGAAGACCATGGTACAGAGGCTATGGCACTACCAAAGACTAGAGAACACTGGTTTTATTTTGGAGTGTCTTTCTCCTAGAAGAGCTCCTTACCATAGCTAAATAGTCTCTTTTACCCTCACCAAGAGAAAATTAGCCACTGAACAATTACTCTGCAATAGTTCTGTACTTTGCAGTGTTCCTCAGTAATTCATGAATGTTTTTTTTTTTTTTTTTTTTTTTTTTTTTTTTTTCTTTTTTTTTTTTTTTTTTTTTGCAACTAAATTGAGTGTAATGACAAAGAATTAATGTCTGTGTTGTTGCAAGATCCCTGAGTTCATTTCGTCTTGTAATTGAGTCGGTAGAACTTCAAAAGTTCAAACTTACAACAAATATTTTTGTTTAAAAGGCCAACATAAGTCTTTTATAGTTTATATATGAAATATCTGTTTTGATGTTACTGTTTTTAAAATATTTTAGTTTGATTGTTCATTATTTCTCATATGGTTTACTTATTTCCTTGTTTCCTTTCCTCACTGGGCTATTTTTTCATGTTAGAGCTCCCGGGCTTATAGCATCTTGCTTTCCCAACTAGTGTTGTAGCTTAGCTGGTTATAATAATAATAATGATAATAATAATGATACTAATAATAATAATAATAATAATAATAATAATAATAATAATAATAATTATATATATATATATTGGTATGTATATATATAAATATATATATATATATATATATATATATATATATATATATATATATATATATATATATATATATATATTGGTATATATATAATTATAATATTCATGTGTATATACGTATATATATACACATTTAAACGTGTATGTATGAACACACACACACACACACACACACACACACACACATATATATATATATATATATATATATATATATATATATATATATATATATATATATATATATATATATATATATATATATATATATATATATATATGTATATATATATATATATATATATATATATATATACATATATATACACGAAATATTTCAGTAATGGATGAAATACTTCCACAGGAGCTCTTGCTATCCAAGTCCCGCTTGTTAGCATGATACTTAGCTAATAAATTTCGTCCCGGATAAAGGGTTGGGTCCAAAATGTCTTCTCGCCCCCTCGGGCGCATATTTCCCCCAAATTTGGTCCTAAATCAGCTGGATAACTAAAGAGTCTGGGATACCTGGGGGTGGCGGGGTGGGGGGAGGGGTGTGGTGGTTGGCCAAATTGGTGCAACTAAAACCTACAATTTAGCCAAGTGGTTTTTCGGGGGTCATATCTTTACTTTTTATTTCTTCTTTTTGTTTTCTCTTTTGATTATTATTTTCTATTGTGCATCAGTTTATTATTATTATTATTATTATTATTATTATTATTATTATTATTATTATTATTATTATTAACAATGTAAAACAAGTCTTTTATCAGGGTTATTGTAAAGATATATTTCTAATGGTAACTGTGAATTATTATTATTATTATTATTATTATTATTATTATTATTATTATTATTATTATTATTATTATCTCCACCAACGAAGATGGAAGGAGGTTATGTTTTACACCATGTCTGTGTGTTTGTGTGTTTGTTGATGAATATCTCCTTGGACAAAATATTAATCGTAATGAAACTTGCAGAGATAAATGTTATGTTAAAAGCTGGAAATGATTAAATTTTGAAAGGTCAAAGGTCAAGGTCACGGTCAAGTAAAAGGTCCAAGTAACGTAATCAGCAAAAGTTTGGACATCATTGTTACAGAGACTTCAAACTCGGTTCATATTTAAGTGTATGAAAAACCACGCCAATTAATACTTGTTATGGTCAAAGGTCAAGGTCGAGCAAAAGGTCGAGAAATAAGTTGCCGCGTCGGAGGTTTGTGCTCTACTGAGTGCCTTCTAGTTATTATTATTGTTAATGTTATTTTTATTATTATTATTTTTATTGTTATTATTATTATTATTATTATTATTATTAGCTCTAAGAAGAAAAATTAAACGACTTATATATCCTCACAATAATAAAAGGAAACATTCATTAAATGCAATTATCAGTGAAACGTGAATAACGAGAATTCAGAATATCAATTTATTCTCTCTTGAACTTATAAGCCTCCTTAATACTGAGAAAATTGTTAATTCAATCATTCATTGTAACTAGTATAACATCGGACCGCTCGGTTATTAAATAGTAAGATTTCACTGGGTATTTTTCCGTTACCAAACGAGTAGGACGCACGAACTGTATAGTCACATGATCAAAGGGAATTGTTTCAATTTGCTGGCGAGTTAATTGAAGCTTTGAGAGGGGTATATACTTTATCTATCTATTCTATTTACGAACACACGCTTTACTATCTATGTAGAAACTTTTCACTGCTTGCAACAACCTTCCACCAATTCCATATAACCTCATCACATTCCACATCGCCTCCCTATCAACTCTATCATACGCTTTCTCCAGATCCATAAAGGCAACAAACACCTTACCATTTGCTATATATTTCTCGCATATCTGCCTATCTGTAGAAATCTGATTCATGCATCCCCTTCCTCTTCTGAACCTGTACCTCTAAAGTTGCATTCTCTGTTTTAACTTTAAAGATGCTGAAAATACCAAATATCCAGAACGCAATAGTCATGTATGCAGACAGGCTCGCCAATTTACAAACGTGACATAACGAATAGCACGTATTAACCACACGCAAAAAGGGGATGGCCGTCAACAGTAGCTTTCTGCTGCAGGTTCTTCTAATATTTTAGCAACGTCAAACGCTGTACCATTTAACACTTGATTTACAGACTTTATGTATTACAGAGTATAGTTAAGTAAATCAAAGTAGCACAGAAATATTTAGATCAATCAGATCTGAAAGGAGCTTATTGGAAATGACAGTTTGATTATTGGAAAATGATACAACTAAAGGTACCATATGTTCCATTCAATATAGGTTCTGTGGAAAAATATAAAATACTAAAATAAGAATATAAATTATAATTACTTAAGTGTTCTAAGTATGACAGAAACATAGATCAACCAGAAAAGCACTCTCAAAGTGCAGAGCTCCGCCACAGCAGCTTATTTCTCGAAACCAGCTTGCCTTTCCCAGAGTGAATTTAGACAGTAGGTGTATTTGAAGTCTGTGTGACAACCATGTGCAAACTTGTGGTTAAGGTTAGGGTTAAATCAGTCGACCTTTTGCTTGACCTTGACCTTTGACCTAGGACTTTGAAAATGGACTCACTTCCACGTCTCAACATACCAATTAATCCCAGAAAGTTTCACTTCTCTATGATTAAAATTGTGGCCGGAAGTTGTTCACAAACAGACGAAACAGACAAATAGACAAACAGGGCCGAAAACATAACCTGCTCACAACTTCGTTAACAAAAGTGAAAAATTTATCAGGGACAGTAAATAAGCGATTAAATTTAAATTCATAGTTAAACTTGAGTATCTAATTCCCCCTTCGTTTCAAGTAGAATATCAGTGGAGGAGCTAAAAGAGGGTTAGATGGCCCCAATAGAAATTTCCAAGAATGAAATGAAGCTATTTTTTATTCGGATACTCAAGAAACTCAAAAGGCCTTTAGTAGATAAAAGACTTGGGCACCAAAGACAAAATTATCGAGAACACTTAAAAGTTTTGCTGACACCCAAAAGGGGGACCCATTTGAATGACCCAAAGAGGGTCAGTTAAGAGAAGGCCATCTCCCCTATATAATAAAAAGAAAGTGTCTGGCTATATACAGTATATATATATATATATATATATATATATATATATATATATATATATATATATATATATATATATATATATATATATATATATGTGTGTATATACATATATATATATATATATATATATATATATATATATATATATATATATATATATATATATATATATATAAATATTGCTAAGCTACAATTCTAGTTGGAAAAGCAGGTTGCTATAAGCTCACGGTCCCTAACAGGGAAAATAACCTAGTGAGGAAAGGAAACAAGGAAAAAGGAAATTTTTAAGAAGAGTAACCACATTAGAATAAATATCCTATATAAACTATAAAAAACTTTAATGAAACAAGAGGAAAAGAAACAAGACAGAACAGCGTGCCCGAGTATATATATATATATATATATATATATATATATATATATATATATATATATATATATATATATGTATATACTGTATATATATATATATATATATATATATATATATATATATATATATATATATATATATATATATATATTTAATTGTAGTTCCAAAACTCAGTATAGTCCTAAAGAAGGGTCGCTAAGTGATCCGAAACACGTGTCGACACCAAACAATACAGTAAATGGAGAAAAGTAAATGTATTTCTGCTGTTATTCCTAAAACTATCTGCAGGACAGTCTGTCCAGAGAGAAACTATCTTCGATTTCTGGACGCCAGTAATTGACTGAGATATTGTCTATTCATATATATATATATATATATATATATATATATATATATATATATATATATATATATATATATATATATTCCTGGCCACGCTCAACGGCATTCCTAGGCCTATACCTATCTACCTTGGGTAGGGGGGAGAGGGAACAATCATACCCTGGTCAGAGAGAGTAGCCCGAGAAGTATACTGTGTGCGTGCATATCTATCTAAACAAGTAGCCGTCATTTTTGACGGGTCTTGTACGCTTAGCCATAAATAAACCTATAAAGTAGCCTAGTATTTCACCCCCGCCACATCGTTGAATGGCCTTCTTGGTCCCAGTTTCTGGTTATATAGCCAAAAATCTATAACTCAATATGAACGTATAACCTTTCTAAAAAGAATTATCCAGTTACCAGTAAATAACCGATATATTTATTTTCATAAATGTCATCATAAACCAATGAGGTAAGCATTGTAGACCCCTGGCTAGTACAGTGGTAACGTATTCGCATGGCAGCAGTTCAATCCCAGCCCGGGACCATAAGTTTATCCAATTGACTGGGGAGGCCACTGCTGTGGTTGAACACCATAGTGGGGTGTTGGTCTTACCTGGCTGACGTTCTGGTGAGCATCTATCTTGATGAAACGAACTGAAACCAGACACCTTTAACCTTTAGATCTCCAGGGTTGTGGTGGCCGATGCGGTAACGTCCCTCACTGTTGAACGCCAGACTGGGGTTCGAGTCCCGTTTAAACTTATCAGTTGCTTTGTTCGCTGCAACCTTACCATCCTTGGGAGCTAAGGATGTGTGGGAGCTTATAGGTCTATCTGCTGAGTCATCAGCAGCAATTGCCTTGCCCTCTTTGGTCTTAGCTTTGGTGGAGAAGTGGCCTGGGCGTTTATCATATATATATATATATATATATATATATATATATATATATATATATATATATATATATATATATATATATATATATATATATATATATATATATATATATATATACATATATATATATGTATATACAGTATGATCAGTCTCTAGGGAACTGTCCTGCTGGATAGGGCAATGTCACTGTCCCTTGCCTCTGCCATTTATGAACGACAAAAGAAAAGAAAGAAGAAGATTGTAATAAACGTACACTGATTCGATCAGGGTCAAATAAAAACAGAAAATAGAAATTATTTCTTTGTTTTCGCGAGCACCTTGAATGGTGAGAGCTCTTCCAAGTCGAGTGTGAGAGTGTTACACATCTCTTTTATGTCTCGTTCATGTGTGAGGTGTCTCCTCTCTGTCCTCTCTCAAGTCTCTTCATAAATGATCGATTCTCTTCCGAGTAAAAACTTTTGTAAAGACTTGTACCAACCGTGTGTTACACAATTGTACATAATTATTTTGTATATATTATGCTTGTATCTGCGCTCTTCCCTCGCACTAAAAAGAACCTGAATGATCATGTCTCCGTTTTGCCCTGTAACATTTGTCTGTCTTTCGAACAGGTCATGTCCTGTTGCCTTGAGGTTTTGTATATAAAGAAGAGTGTTCCTTAATAAATAACTCAGTCGTTTCTAATCTGCCTTTGAGTTCACATCCTCTCTCGGCCCGTCACATTGGTGACCCCGGAAGTCGACTCGCTCCCACCGCCTTCCACCCCCACCCCCTCGCCCCTTCATCGTTGGTACTATGACTCACTCTACGGCAGTTGGTGCTGCGGCCGCGCCATTCAAACTTTCATCGTTTGCCAGCGGAGAGGCGTTTGCTTGGTTTCAGCGCGCAGAAGTCCAGTTTCGTATCAGGAGCGGGACTCGCTCAACCACCAAAGCGGATTATGTTCTCACAGCGATACCCGAGGACACCTTCCCAGAAATATCCGACTGGCTTTGTGAACAAGGAGAGACCCCAATAGCGTATGACGACCTCAAATCATACCTTCTGCAGCAGTACTTGCCGTCGCCAGCCACCCGCATAGCAAAGCTTTTTCAGCTCTCGCAACAACTGTTGGGGGACCAAAGGGCTTCGCTTGCCCTCAGGGAAATGACCAGTATCGCTCGCCTTCAACCTGCCGCAGACGGCTATCCTTGTGAGGTGAACCTACTCCGTGCCCTTTGGATACACCGTTTACCTGAACCTGTGCGCGCTGCCATACCCGATGTCGATAGTTTACCCATAAAGGACTTGATGACCAAAGCCGACGCCCTTATGGACAGCCACTTCAAGACCTCCATCAACCCCTCCACCCCTGACGACGAGGATGCCTATTCAACGTCAACCAAAGCTGACATGAATGCCGTAGGACATACACGCCTACCCCGTGACGTGCCGAAGCGGCGACAAAGCCCCCCACCACCCACCAATCGCTCGCGCCCCAACGAACGACTTCTACAGCCACTTACTACCTCCCATCCGCTGCAGTTTTGCTACTACCACTGCAAAAGATTGTCAGTGGCCAAAAAACGTGTAAGTAGGCCATCGCTTGTGGCGGTGGCCTCCCATGTTTCTAATCTTTTCTTTTTACAGGATGCAGGAACGGGCGTGCGATTTTTGGTAGACACAGGTGCTTGTCGTTCTCTTTTGCCAAGGAAACTCTTCAAGGCACAACGTAGTCTGTCTACATCTGCCGACGTCCGCTTGGTAGCTTCCAACGGATCTGCGATACCCACCTACGGTTACGAGAACCTCACATTATCGTTTGGAAACGGTAAATTCAATTGGAAGTTTCTCGTTGCTGACGTCACAATGCCAATCCTCGGTGCGGATTTCCTCTCTCATTTCCACCTTCTGGTCGATGTCGCCCACCGACGATTGGTCAACGCAGACTCGTACTTGTCGACACCTCTTCAACCCGCCCCCTCTAACCTCGCTCTCCACATCAGCGCACCCACGGATGCCTACGCCCACCTCCTCACGTCGTACCCGGAAGTTTTCCGTCCAGAACTTCACCAAACCCCCACGGTTCCTGCCAAGCACGGTATTTATCACCATATTAAGAGGACGTGACCCCCAGTCTTCGCAAAATTCAGACGTCTGGCACCGGAACGATTGGCAGCCGCCAAACAGACGTTCGCCGAAATGGAGAAAATGGGCCTTTGCCAAAAGGCCTCCACCCCATGGTCGTCACCCTTACACATCGTTCTGAAGAAAGACGGCTCCCTCCGTCCGTGCGGGGATTACAGGCGCCTGAACATGCAAACAGAACCGGATCACTACCCCCTCCCAAACATTGCCGACGTGACCTCCTACCTGCACAAAGCAAAGGTTTTTTCTACTCTCGACCTCCTGAAGGGGTATTATCAGGTGCCTATGAACCCAAAAGACATCCCCAAGACCGCCATCACCACTCCGTTTGGCACATACACCTTCAATTACTCCTGTTTTGGCCTTCGTAATGCTGGGGCAACATTTCAACGTCTTATGGATGGCATCTTAGGGGACCTCCCTTTCTGTGTATGTTATGTGGACGACATACTTGTGTTCTCCTCCTCAAAAGAGGAACACCTCCATCACCTGCGCCTCGTGCTCGACCGCCTGCAACAAAACGGCCTTGTAGTCCGGTACGACAAGTGTACCTTTGGCGCCAACGAAGTGTCGATCTTAGGGCACCATATCACTCCTGAAGGAGTCCATCCCCTCCCTGAGAAGGTAGCAGCCGTTCAGAATTTCCCCACGCCCTCGACCGTCAAAGCTCTGCAGGAATTCTTGGGCATAATCAACTATTATCACCGTTTTCTGCCAGCCATTGCCGCCACTCTTGCTTCCCTCTACGCCTCCCTCAAGGGCAAGCCAAAGGACCTGAAGTGGGGTTCCCTTCAAGAAGCAGCCTTCTGCAATGCAAAGAAGGCCCTATCAACTGCTGCGGCTCTCACTTTTCCTATCCCACACGCCCCTCTCCTTCTCTCCACCGATGCCAGCGACGTCGCTATTGGTGCAGTACTCGAGCAGGTGGTCAAAGGCTCGCCCTGCCCATTGGCCTTCTTCAGCAGAAAACTGTCCAAGGCAGAATCGGGTTATTCTACCTTCGATCGAGAATTGCTGGCGGTGCACTTGCCTGTCCGTCACTTTCGCCATTTCTTAGAAGGTACGCCCTTCGTCATTCGTACAGACCACATGCCTCTGGTGCACGCCTTCACTCGACAGTCTGACGCCTGGTCCGCCCGTCAACGCCGACATCTCTCCGCCGTGGCTGAATACATTTGCACCCTCCAATACGTCCCTGGGAAAATGAATCCCGTTGCCGATGCCCTGTCAAGAAACACGTTGGCTGCCGTTCAACTGGGATTGGATTACAACGCCTTGGGTGAAGCCCAACGACAGGATCCAGAGTATCAAGCTCTTAGGACATCCTGCACGTCCATCAGTTGGGAGGATTTTCACCTCGAAGACTCCAACACCACCCTCCTCTGTGAGGTCAGTACTGGTAGACCGCAACCTTGGATTCCTGCTCCCATGCGCCGACAGGTGTTTGATTTTATCCATGGCCTTTCACATCCCTCGTGCCGTTCTACTGCACAGCTGCTGAAGGCAAAGTTCATTTGGCACGGCATTTCTAAGGATGCTAAGGATTGGGTCCGGGCCTGTACTTCTTGCCAAACTTCCAAAGTACATCGACACACGGATTCAGGAGTGGGCACCTTTCCTCAACCTCAGCGTCGTTTCGCACACATTCACGTCGACGTTGTAGGCCCCCTACCCACATCACAAGGACATCGTTACCTGTTTACCGTCATCGACCGCTCCACTCGTTGGCCTGAAGCCATACCCATGGAAACTGCAACGTCCGCCTCATGTACATCTGCCTTACTCTCTGGATGGATTTCAAGATTCGGTATCCCTGAGCATATTACTTCTGACAGGGGAACAACTTTCACCTCTCAATTATGGACGTCATTAGCGAATCTCCTGGGCATCACCCTACATCAGACAACGGCCTACAACCCCGCTGCCAATGGAATGGTTGAACGTTTTCATCGCACCCTCAAAGCAGCTTTGATGTCCCGCTGCAAGGATTGCAACTGGTTTACTCAGCTTCCCTGGGTCCTCCTGGGACCAAGGACCACTCCTAAAGACGCTCTCGACATCTCGGCAGTTGAAATGGTGTATGGCGACCCGTTGGTCGTCCCTGCCGAATTTTTTCCTTCTGCAACCTCCTCCGACGATCTCCAGCGCATACGTCACGTTGTGGGAAAATTTACACCGTGCCGCCAGACTTACAAGCCCCCAGCGAAGCATCACATACCAACGGACTTGCACTCTGCAACACACGTCTTCCTGCGCAACGACACCAGCAAGCCACCACTAACGCCCCCTTACACGGGCCCTTTCCTTGTGATCCGACGCAGTCCGAAAGCATTCCTGCTAAACATTCGGGGCAAAGAAGACTGGGTCTCCATTGATCGTCTAAAACCTGCTTATCTTCTGCCAGATGACCCGCCTACAGTTCGCCTCTCTAGATCAGGGCGCCCTATTTAACATGTACAGTATGTCATTTTTAGGGGGGGAGCCATGTACCAACCGTGTGTTACACAATTGTACATAATTATTTTGTATATATTATGCTTGTATCTGCGCTCTTCCCTCGCACTAAAAAGAACCTGAATGATCATGTCTCCGTTTTGCCCTGTAACATTTGTCTGTCTCTCGAACAGGTCATGTCCTGTTGCCTTGAGGTTTTGTATATAAAGAAGAGTGTTCCTCAGTCATTTCCAATCTGCCTTTGAGTTCACATCCTCTCTCGGCCCGTCACAGACTCGAGGGATTTAACCACTTAATGTTGCCTTTCATTGATTCCTCAATTTATCTGTGTTCTCCAAACAGGACGCTCAAGAAAACAATGAAGAAATCTCTCTCTCTCTCTCTCTCTCTCTCTCTCTCTCTCTCTCTCTCTCTCTCTCTCTGAATAATGATATTCCGTTTTGCATTTTTTTCTTGTATCATCGTGAGCCTCGTGATAACACTGACTTTAGTTTACGATGGTATATATAAAAGATTTTATGTATTGTTCATAAGGTGTATTGTATTATTATTCGTATTTCAGTTATGGTTGTATGATTGTATAAATACAGTATATATATATATATATATATATATATATATATATATATATATATATATATATATATATATATATATATATATATATATATATATGTATATATATATATATATATATATATATATATATATATATTTGCATAGTTGTATATATATATATATATATATATATATATATATATATATATATATATATTATATATATATATATATATATATATATATATATATATATATATGTATGTATGTATGTATGTATGTGTGTTTGTATATATATATATATATATATATATATATATATATATATATATATATATATATATATATATATATATGTATGTATGTATGTATGTGTGTTTGTATATATATATATATATATATATATATATATATATATATATATATATATATATATATATATATATATATATATATATATGTATGTATGTATGTATGTGTGTTTGTATATATATATATATATATATATATATATATATATATATATATATATATATATATATATATATATATACAATCCTGTCGTGAATATTATGTTGTATGGCGTGTGCTGTTAACCCTTTCACGGCCTGTGGTGAATTCAACAAAACCTTTGATGTGGTAAAACCTTTCAAGACCACAAAAATACTAGCTTGTTTATATTCAGTGAAAAACCCTCATGAAGAACTTTCCAATAAATACCAACGTGTTATTGTTTGTGTGAATTAAAAAGGGGATTCCCATTTTCTAATTTTGATTAAGTTACCAATGGCAGTGAAAGGGTTAATGAGCTTTAATTTTCCTAAATAAACATACTCCAGAACTATCTGTCACCATCGCCACGGAAGAACATCTGTAGCACCATCTCCATATTAGGGTTGTGGTGGCCTATTGGAAACGTCCCTGTCTGGTGATCTGTTGGACGGAGATTCGAGACCTGGTTAAGCTCGATAATTTCTTGTAGTATCTACAGCGTCATCATTATTGGGGGAACCTATAGGTTTATGAATACATGCTGAGTCATTAGCAGTCATTTCCTGGTGTTCTCTGGGTGGAGAGGGGCTTGTGTGTTGATTATATTTATATATGGTCAGTCTCAAGGGGATTGTCCTGCAAGGATATTTTCACTGTACCTTGCTTATGCCATTCATGAACGACCTTTAAAGGAATCTACTTCCTACGTATTGATCAACATTCTTGAAAGGTTATAGGCCTTACCTCTGTCAGCGAGAAATATGTGGCCTCTCATTGGATTCTTCATTCTCTGCTGTGATTGGTTGTTCTATGTGACGTCAGACAAGGACTTTTAGATGAATGAAAACAGCTAAGGAAGGGTAAAATATTTATACATATTTAAATGAAATTACTACTTTCAAAACTAAATTCTGATGCAAATAATCAAGACACTACTTCTTTGCTTTGTAAAATAGAAAATTGTTTTAGTTAAAAGATCCATGTTTGAATGAATAGAATGTTTTCAAGGGAATGATTTGCCTTGTTTTGACTACGACGTAAGAGTTGTGTAGAACTGTACTGACCTAAGGCAACCACCAATCACAACTCAGCTTGTTATGGCCAATCAGATCTCACCAAATTGTTGCTTTCAATCGCTCTAGCTAGATGGATGTTCTGCTCTATATTCAAGGGAGATGAAGCAAATATTCACTTTCTCCGTTTTGAAATCCAGGTGACTGACCGGACCATAGAATAAGCTCAAAAAGATATCTATAAATCATTTTTAGTCGTACCCCTTTGGTAAGTGATTCTTTAAACTTTCAGTTCAAAGTTATATTTAAACCTGAAAAAATACTATTTTATTTTAAAACTATTTTTTAGTGTTACCCCTTTGAAGTTCGGGAGATAATTCTTTAAATTTTAAGTTTAAATCGTCCGGAAATATGGTCAACTGTGTTTTATCCCACCCGAAGTTCTTTTTCTGTCTATAATATATAGAAAGTGGTGTATTTTATCTTATACAGGGAGCGAAGGATCATTTATCTGTTTCACGAATTTAATAATTACGAGAGTTACTTTTTTTTCTTCTTTTCAGCAGTTAAAAACTGATAGTAAAATATGTTAGTAGGCAAATTACGTGCATATATTTATTTACACACAAATACATGTGTATGTATATATATATATATATATATATATATATATATATATATATATATATATATATATATATATATATATATATATATATATATATATTATATATATATATATATATATATATATATATATATATATATATATATATATATATATATATAAATATATACATATATATATGTATATATATATATTGTGTGTATATATATTCATATATCTATATATAAATATGTATGTATAGAAAACTGTATCTATATATATATATATATATATATATATATATATATATATATATATATATATATATATATATATATATATATATTATATATATATATATATATATATATAATGTGTGTGTGTGTGTGTGTGTGTGTGTGTGTGTGTGTATACAGAGAGAGAGAGAGAGAGAGAGAGAGAGAGAGAGAGAGAGAGAGAGAGAGAGAGAGAGAGAGAGAGAGAGAGAGAGAGAGAGAGAGTGTGTGTGTTTGTTTCATCGCCTTAAAAGACAATGTTTAAACATTTTCCATAACATTCGGTAAACAAAAAAGGAATAGCCTTACCTTATCCTTACTTTATTGCCTTATTTTAGGTTTGGGTTCCCTCAGGTCCCTCAGTGTGAGGCACCTCGTATATCCACCAGAGAGTTGCTAATGCATCTTCCGGTGTATTTTGCATCTTCCAGTTTTGGATGGTCTGGGATACATCTTAGGTATTTATCGAGCTTATTCTTAAACACATCTACGCTCACTCATGATATGTTTCTTAGATGAGCTGGCAGCACATTAAATAGTCGCTGCATTATCGATAATTGGGCATAGTGGATTAATGTCCTGCGCGCCTTCCTTGGTTTTCCTGGTATAGTTTTTGGCACTATTAATCTACCTCGGCTTGCTCTTTCTGATATTTGTAGCTCCATGATGTTTTCAGTAATTCCTTCGATTTGCTTCCGTGCTTGTATTATCATGTAGCGTTCTCTTCTCCTTTCTAGACTGAATAGTTTTAAAAATTGCAGTCTTTCCCAGCAGTCAAGGTCCTTAACTTCTTCTATTCTAGCAGTATAGGACCTTTGTACACTCTCTATTTATGCAATATCCTTTTGGTAGTGTGGGTACCATATCACATTGCAGTACTCGAGTGTACTACGCACATAAGTTTTGTAAAGCATAATCATGTGTTCAGCTTTTTTGTTTTAAAGTGTCTGAATAACATTCCCATTTTTGCTTTACATTTAGCCAACAGTGTTGCTATTTGGTCGTTGCATAACATATTCCTATTTAACATTACACCAAGGTTTTTAATTGCTTCCTTGTTTGTGATTGTCTCTTTATTAGGTCCCTTGTATGCATATACCATTCCTTCTCTGTTTCCACAATTTATTGATTCGAATTTATTGGAGTTAAATACCATCCTATTTATTTCCGCCCATTCATATATTTTGTTTAGATGTCTTTGTAGTGAGTTCCTATCTTCATCACAAGTAATTTCTCTACTTATTCTTGTGTCATCGGCGAAACTTCTCACTACAGAGTTTTCAACATCACAGTCTATGTCTGAGATCATAATAACAAACAGCAGTGCAGCTAATACCGTACCTTGTGGCACGCCAGATATTACCTGAGCTTTATCTGATTTCTCGTCATTTGCAACCACCATCTGTTTTCTGTTTTGCAGGAATTTTTTTACCCATTTTCCTATCTTTCCCACAATATTATGCTTTCTCATTTTTTTTTCTCTAATATATTATGGTCTACCTTGTCAAAGGCTTTTGCGAAATCTAGATAGGTCACATCTGTGTCTTTTTCATTTATCATATTTGTGTATATGTTTTTATAGTGTGCTATCAGTTGGGTTTGTGTGCTTTTTCCGGGCACAAAACCGTGTTGACCTACATTAAACAAATTATTTTTAACCAAATGATTCATTATTTTCCTTTTTATTACCCTCTCATACACTTTCATAATATGTGATGTTAGACTAACAGGTCTATAATTGCTTGCCTCTAGTGTTGATCCACTTTTGAAGATAGGGGTTATATAAGCTAATTTATCTTTAACATATATCTCGCTCATATCTACACTTTGTCTTAGCAGTATTGCAAGCGGCTTCACGATAGTGTTTGCAGTTTTTTTTAACAAAATCTCTGGAACTCAATCTGGTCCGGCAGCCGATCCATTTTTAATTTCGTGTATAGCCATGACAATACCTGCTTCATTAATATCTATATCCGTTAGATATTCATCATTTTCTTCTCTCTTTTCTGTTTCATTATTCACATTCGCAATTCTTGGCGTGAACTCACTCTTATATTTTTTTGCTAATATGTTGCATATTTCCTTTTTATCATTCGTTTGCCGTCCTTCAATTCTTAAAGGGCCTATTTCTAATCTCCCCTTATTCATCTCTTTTGCATAGGAGTAAAGTACTTTTTTTTTTTTTCATATTTTGAAGTATCCTTTCTTCCAAGTCCCTTTTTTAATTTTCTTTCAACTGTATAATCTTTTGATCTGCATTTTCTATCTTACATTTATTTCCATCATTTTCCACACATTTTTTTCTTTTGCAAGATTTTTCTTCTACTTTCTAATTTTCTGAAATAAGATCCTTCCGTCTCTTGGTGTGCATGTCTTTTGTTTATTGTTTTTTTCTTGGTACATATTTTTCAACAATTTTCCCCAATATTTTGTACATTATTTCCGTATTTACCTGAATATTATCACTTACAAATACATTTTCCATTCTTTATTCAGTTTTTTCATTTATTTCTGACCATTTTATATTCTTACTATAAAAATTGTATTTTCCATATCCTTCCCAACGTTTTGTGCTTTGATTTATTCTGCGATCACTTGCTTTGGAGTGCACTATTAATTCTATGAAATTGCTGTCTGAAATTCCCGTGTTATACACTATTATTTCTTTAACATAATTCACCTCATTCACAAATACTAGATCTAGGACATTTTCCTTTCTTGTTGGAATGTGGCTTATTTGTTGCATATTATGTTCTAATAGCATATCTTGAAGCTTTTCAAATTGCCTCTTATCTTCTGCGCTATTATTATTCTCTTTTTTATATGCATACATACAACCACTTTCTTCTATCCGTTCTTTCCAATCCACGAAAGGAAAGTTAAAATCTCCGGATAGGAGTATATTCCAGTCTTTATGGTGTCTACATATATCATCTATTTTTTCTATCATTATGTCAAACTCCTTAGTATTTGGGGGTCTGTAAACTACAATATTCATTAGTTTATCAAATTCAAATTCTACAGCAATCAACTCACATTGTGTTGTTGTATTTTTCACAGACCTTTCCTTGATTTATGTCTCTTCCATATATTGCGGTTCCCCTTGGAAACCCTTTATCTGGTCATCACTGCCAGTCTCTTGGGAATACCATGTTTCACTTATATTTAATATATCTATTTTTTCAATTTGGGTTAGTTCTTCTAAGAACTATTTTCCTTTTAGAGTTACTCGTGACTAAACCCTGTGCCTTCATCACTATTATGGTTTGTGTTTCATCCCCATTGGTAATGATATGGATTCTTCCATGCTTCCTTCCTGTTCTGATATGATGTTCTTTTCTTCATTTCCAGGAATTGTGCCATTAAAAAATCCAACTTTCCTATCATATTTGCTCTTTCGCCTTCATATTTATTTTTGTGTGTATACCTGCAATTATCCCCATATCTGCACCAACTCTTGGCATTATAGATGCATTCTTTGTAATTGGGCTCTAAATGTGCATATTTGGGTTGAAAGGACTCATATCTTGGGGCCTTTGGTGCATTGCGCGGTGGTATATATGCGGCCTGCTTTTTTGTTTCTTTTTTTGTTTAATTTTTGCTTTCATTTTTCTTTTCAGTTTGCTGAGTTTTCTTACTTTCATTCATGGTTGCAGGATGCATATATCGACAATTTTTGTTGAAACTGCATCCTTTTCTTTCTTTTAGGTTTTTGCATATTTTTGGATGGAGTTCTCTGCATTCGTCTCCATATCCGTCTAAATACTCATATTTACCATATATTTCATAATTATGGCATATCTTTGGATGCTTGTTGTAGCATCTTTCGCCAAATCTGCAATACCCTCTTTTCAGCAAATTGAAGACTATATGTTTTTTTTTTTTTTTTTTTTTTTTTTTTTTCTGGTTCTTGCTCTTCCCTAAAAGTATGTAGGTCCGGGTAGTCTCTTGGGTCTATTATTTGTTTCCATCTGATAATTTATTTCTTCATAAGTATGTTGTTGGATGGCATCATAAGTTACACCAATGATTTCCTCTGCATCCTTACACATATCCTGTTCATTTTTCTCTTCTTCTTCTTCTTCTTCAACTATTTGCAGCTTTAGTCTCGACTTAATTATATTTTCTATCCAGACTAAGCATGTTGAGCAGAATACCTTTGTGTCTCTATTTTTTATTTTTTGCTGTATTTCAGCACATGTGGGGTGTGTTGGAACATTACAGGCATTACATTTTCTAATCAGTTGTTGAGAATTATTAATGGAATACCATATCTTACATGTATTACACCATTTTGGCATTCTTTTTCCCAATGCATCAATCAGCATATTCACCATATTGGACTTCTTATTGTTCTTTGATGGAATGTATAGATTGATGTAAGCTTTCTTTATAAGTCTCTTTATCACTTGAATCTTCTTTGGAATTTCTTCTATTATTTTGCTGATGTTTTCTCCAGTTTATTTGATCATATTGTTTCAATATGTCTGGGAATATTTTTCCGTCACACTGGTTGGAGTTACTAGTGACCTCTGTTATCAGACGGTCGAACTCTTGTTTCGCCAACTCATGGAATTTACTTTTGCTGACTGCAGCAATGTCCCTATAAGCTTTGCCTGTATTATAGAGCACCATCTTGATCAGATTTCTAGTAATTCACAAGATAACTATTCTATGCCGACGTTTTATCCCACTTCTCTGACCTCAAACTAATCACCGACTATTCACGAAAACTTGTAGCTATATTGCACTGGATAGCCTTTTGTTATCCGCTTTAA
>NC_090753.1:54757189-54759689 GCF_036898095.1 Palaemon carinicauda
GCTCTGGAATCCATGTTGCTCTTTTTCTGTCTTTTAGTGTAATTTTCATCATTATACTCTCCATGGCTCTCTGAGATGTAACCCGCTTATGCTTTAAGGTTTTGGTAAGGCTCCAAGTTTCTGATGCATAAGTAACTACCTATAGGACCATCACATGAAATACTTTGAGTTTTAGAGAAAGTGACATTTTACTTTCCACAATCTTATTTTAGTTACCATACGTTCTCCGTCCCATATATATATATATATATATATATATATATATATATATATATATATATATATATATATATATATATATATATATATATATATATATATATATATATATATATACAACAGTATCAATTGCAATCATTTACAAGACAAAGTCTTCAAATACGACCTTAATTATTTCTGAGGTTTGGCCATTTTCATCAGGACGATGGCCACTGTAGATCGGTGATGGGGGGGGGGTCTCTCTCTCTCTCTCTCTCTCTCTCTCTCTCTCTCTCTCTCTCTCTCTCTCTCTCTCTCTCTCTCTCTATATATATATATATATATATATATATATGTGTGTGTGTGTATATATATATATATGCGTGTGTGTATGTGTGTGCGTGTATTTATAGACTTTTTATTTCCTGTTGTGCAGAATAATAACTTCTCTTAGCAGCAGCTTCATGACATTGTCAAGGACGAAAACAAGAGAGGGACACCGACAAGTGCCTGGAGTCGTGTGCTTTCATTAAGCAACTTCTCCAATTCTCACCTCTGGGGAATGCTACAATTCTGGCCGAGTGGGGATGAAGCAACGTTAAAGAGAGAGAGAGAGAGAGAGAGAGAGAGAGAGAGAGAGAGAGAGAGAGAGAGAGAGAGAGAGAGAGAGAGAGAGAGAGAGGGCGGGCGGGGAAATAATAAGATAGACGAAGGGATGAAGAGAAACAGAGATAGAAGGTTGAGAGATGGTAAGAAACGGAAGGAGAGAAATAGGGAGAGAGAGAGGAGAGGGGAGAGAGAATGAGTCGGGAAGACTTAGAGAGAGAGAGAGGGAGAGAGAGAGAGAGAGAGAGAGAGAGAGAGAGAGAGAGAGAGAGAGAGAGAGCAGTTAAAGAAATTTCATGCTTGTCTGAAAACACCTACAAGATGTTTACATATGAAAAAGCAGAAATATAACTGAAGGTTTAAGGAATCCTTAAATCAACACAGGATCCAATTCAGGAACTTCATAAAGACCCTATGAAAGAACCTTATGTCCTCTAAAGATCAAATAATTGTCTCAAAGCATTTGTTGGAGGCAATGCTCTTGCAGATCCAAGTACGGTGTGAAATTAGAAGTCTTGCTTTCAAATGCTTGCATTTTCTTTCCCATAATTGGAAACAGTTGCTTAGGCCTTGCACAGCTGCACGGTTGCAATAGCCTCAATTTCGTGGGGGTGTTGGGGGGGGGGGGAGTTGGAATGAGCCAAAATTTTTCTCTACATATTTTATTTTATTTTATTTTTATGTAATATCCATCTTTTCAATATTATGCAAAGCAATTGTATTATCCTTTGAAAATAGGAATCGTTGCTAATTCAGTTTTTATTCTAAATTAGTGTACGTGACCCGTCAAATATGACGGCTAAATATTTAGATAGATATGCTTTTATCTGCCGTGTCATATTAACAACTAGAAGGGCAGTCAGTAGAGAGCACACCTCCGTCATTTCAGCTTAATTTTCGACCTTTTGTTCGACCTTGACCTTTGATCTGAATGTGTATTAGTTGACGTGAATTTTTATACACTCAAATATGAACAAATTTTCAAGTCCCTGTGACAACAAATACAAACTTATGGCTGATTACATGAATTGGACATTTTACTTGGTCTTGACATTGGCCTTTGACCTCAACCTACCAAAGATTAATCAACTCCAGATTTTTTCGTAACAGTTAATCCTTGCAAGTTTCATTACTCTACGATTAAAATCGTGACCAGGAAGCTATTCACAAACAAACACACGCACGAACAGGGGTTAAAACATAGTCTCCTTCCAACTTCGTTGGCGGAGGTAATGACGAAATTGTATTACCGGTGAAGCCATTATTACTCTCTAAAGAAACTTTGGTTATTAGAAAGTATCGTAATAAGAACTCTCTTACATTCAGTTGATAGGGCCTTCTTTGCATTGCAGAAGGCTGCTTCTTGAAGGGAACCCCACTTCAGGTCCTTTGGCTTGCCCTTGAGGGAGGCATAGAGGGGAGCAAGAGTGGCGGCAATGGCTAGCAGAAAACGGTGATAATAGTTGATCATGCCCAAGAATTCCTGCAGAGCTTTGACGGTTGAGGGCGTGGGGAAATTCTGAACGGCTGCTACCTTCTCAGGGAGGGGATGGACTCCTTCAGGAGTGATATGGTGCCCTAAGAACGACACTTCGTTGGCGCCAAAGGTACACTTGTCGTACCGGACTACAAGGCCGTTTTGTTGCAGGCGGTCGAGCACGAGGCGCAGGTGACGGAGGTGTTCCTCTTTTGAGGA
>NC_090753.1:54764689-54774689 GCF_036898095.1 Palaemon carinicauda
GTAGCTTCCTAGGGTATATTACAACTACGGCGATATTCCCAGAGAATTTACCTTAAGGTACCAGAATTCTAACTCCTGGAGCGAGTATCCCTCGTGAAAGGGATATCGCGACATATCAGAGGACGTATTCTTGACACGCCACATGGCAATCTGCATCCTGGACAGAGATTTCGTCTCGTAGGAGGCGATTGGCAAGAAACGAATTCGGGAAAGAAAAAGGGGGAGCCGTCCCAAGGCTCCCTATCTTCCGATTCGTATGCGTGCCTGGCGCCAGTCCTGGCGCCATCTGTATTCCTTTTTGCGTAGCTTAACAACTCGGTGTTTTTTCCTGTGTTTCTCGCAAATACTGGATTTATTCTACTTTTCATGGCTTCTCCGTCTTCGTCGGCCTCTGATAAGTTGAGTATAATGTCTTTTATGTATAAATGTAGGCTCTTGGTAAATTTTTGAGTGATTAATAGGATTAATCTTTGATACAAGAGCCGTAGCCTACCGGAGGCGTCCTGGACGCTGTCGCTCGCTAGGTATAAGTTTAGTTAGTCAGAGTGACATTCCCGGTTGTTTTGCTTTAATAAATTTTAGCTATTTAGCATTACATAGGATTTCCTTCGTGCTTAGTATTATTTTGGCGAAGTATTCGCCATTCTGGCCTACGCTAGGCCATGTAGCCTAGTCGTTTGGTCCTAGTACTTCATGCATGATTTTGGTTTTTCCGAGTATAATGAAAATTTTATTGAAGCTTTAGGCTATGTTTTATACATTTAAGACTGTGTGGAATATTTCCAAGATAGTATACGAGTGAGTTTCGGTGATTTAGGTAATTGATTCTCTTGGTGCCTAGGCTAAGTTGCTTATGGAGCCTTAGTATACTTTATCATACTCCCTGGTTGCTTTCTTTTCTTCGGAGAAAGTATGCAATCCCTTTCCCTCTGTTTAAGCCTTGGGCTTATCCCTAAGTGGTTTTTTCCGAATTTATTTTCGATAAAACTATACTGGAGTGTTACTGTACCTTCCTGTTCCAGTAGTATGGTTCAAAGAGGGACAGAACAACAAAGTTTTTTAGTCTGAGTCTGTGTTTGTCTGGCTAGGGGTAGAGTCTCCCTCGCTGGCCTGACACAGACAAAGGGGGCTTAGCCTCCTTAGGTCACTACCGAAGGTTTCTGTGGATATGATTCCTTCTTTTGTGATCTACCAGACTAGTCCTTGTTGCTGTTCTCGGGGGAGGATAAGTTTCTTTTCCTGGGAGTAGCAACACCTTCCTTGCTTTGGTGCTCTGGGAGCTGGCAAGTATTGCTGGCCTTCCCCCTTAGATCTCCCTTAGGCTAAGATAAGTTTCTTGGCTGCGGGTGATCCGTCACTAAAGCAAGGTTGGTAGGACCCTCTTGTCCCTTCCCCCTCTATCTCCGTAATGGCCTAGCCATTACAGTACTGTACGTCGTTCTACATCTGGACCTAGTATAGGTTACGATGTGGAATTGACTCAGCCCCTTGCCGGCCGGCAAGGGTCTTATATTTTTGAGTGCTGCCCGGACCTCCCTTCGTCCCTCATCCATGCCTGCCTGTAGAGCCAGACGGCATTGGTCAGGAAGCCTGAATTAGATTCTCCCCTTCCTTATATGCACTCTTTCGGATTGCCGGGTTTGGAGGTAGTGTACACTCTTATCCCGGCATCCATTCTATTTTTCTTCTAGTGCTGTACCCGACCCGGCTGCCGGCCTATGAGGCCGGCAGCCGGGCAGGTGTAGTCCTCTGGTTCTTTTGCTGCCAGCTGGCATCGGTCCTGTACCTTTGCCGGCCGGCTTATGTCAGCCCTTGTCTGCCGGTCACCAAGAGTGTGGCCGGCAGCTGGGTACTACCTTGTGTAGTTGCCGGCCGGCAGCCATTGCCGGCCGACATTGGCTGTTGCCGGCCGGCACATGCATTTGAACCAGAGTTCTGCCGCCTTATAGCTGTTAAGTAGTATACTTTAAAGCTAGTTATGGTGTGTGCCGGCCGGCAAGTGCCGGCCGGCACGTATCCCCCTATACTGTACTAGTATTCTTCAGTATAACATATACAGTAAGAAGAAAACTATGGTAAGGGTTTTGGTACAGCACTGTGTGTTCTAACACTTTTGTGTTTTCTTGCACATCCCTTTGCTATTGCCCTACAGATAGGAAAGTGAGTTCTTTCCTGTCTATTATCCAGGATCTTAAAATCATTGCTTAGGTGTGAGCTTCACCTGTTTCCTCTGGAAACCTTGCATTGGTTACTCTAGAAGAGATTAACCATTTGATTTTATTATCTGGAAGGCTGCAACAATGGGTTGTGAGGGAAACACATGTGTGTGTCTTTCCTTTCTGAATTGTTATGCTATACTATGCACATCCAGTGATACATAGTTCACTTGATACTCATGGAAATTTCTTCTCTTTACAGAAGGACACTCCGAAGTGCGGAAGTGCTTTCTACAACGTCCACAGCAAGAACCTCTGCGGACATGAGTTTTGTAGGAGACATGCAGCATGCGCTGTCTCCAAGGATGATCTCCGGTATGACCCTCAGGTATGTACTGTGTGCACTAACCTGATTAATGAGACCTTTGATTCCCCTAGGACGGAGGAATCAAGGGATATAGCTAGGAAGAAGCTTCGTACCTGGGTAAGGGGCTTCCAAAAGAACACTTCTGGCCCTTATCTTCCAAGTGAGAAGATGAGGGCGTATCTTTTCCCTAAGGCATCAGGATGCAGTGATTCCCCAGCCTCAAGAGGAGATCCCCTAAGTTCAGATCCAGGTGGATGCTGAAGTCGCGGTCGCGATGCAAGACATCCAGTTAGATGATAGGATGTCTGATGTGGACGAGTGTCTGGAGGAAGACCTCCTGGCAGAAGCCCAGGATGAAGTTCAAGCCCCAGACGTTGTAGAGATAGACGTCGACGAGGTGTCGGCTACTCCGGTTCAGATTCCGGAGCCTATTCCCTCAACATCGGCCGGTCTCCCAGTAGAGCTGGGACAGGCCCTCTCTTCTATTGTTGGAATGATCCAACAAATGCAGAAGGAGAATCAGGAGAAGGCGGCTGCAATGGAACTGCGAATGCAGTGCCTTGCAGAATCACATGGGCCCCAGAAAGAGCTCAATGTGAAAGACCTTCCCTTGTGCTCAGATGCTAACCCATGGAGGTATGCTGAGCACATGCCGATGACGACTGGAAAGATCGTCATCTCGGATAAGCTGGGCTCAGTTCCCCTGGAGGAGGTGGAATTCTGGCCCAGCAAGGCATCATATCGGGACTGTTATGTCCGGCTGAGGAAGGAACCAGCTTCAAAGGAGGAGACAGAGCCGAAGGAGGTCATAGTGATGGACCATGCTAAGGCTCAAGCTCTACTTTCATCCTCGATGAAAGAGAGGGTTTCTCTAACTCAAAGGTAGCCGCATTGAACAGGAAGCTCCCTTCCTTTGCGTCCTCGCCTACTAGAGCCTTCCCCTTTTTACAGAAAGGGTTTCTGGCTGTACTAAAAGCAGTCGAGGCCGGCAAGCCTTGCCCCTCCCTAGAGGAGTGTAAACCCTTGTTGCTGGCCCTGCCTATGGACCACAAAGACTGGAAGGACGTCCATCTTACGTTCTCAGTTGGAAAGTTGGAGGCTGTTATTGCCGGACGTCAGTTTGGCGAGGACCTCCCTAAGCTGTCTGACTTTCTTTTGCGAAGAGAGTTCGATACAAAAGAAAGACTGACTGCCTCAATGTCTCTTCAGACTACTCTCGAGACGATGGCAAGTGACCCCAAGGTCCATGAAATGTTCATGGTAGTGGCCAAGACTCATCTGGCCACAGTGACGAACGACCTTTATGGCTTCGTCAAGGCAAGGAGAGCTTGTAGGGAGTTCGTGTTTACCTCGGCTACGGTGAGGCACGAGCCAAGGAAACTAATCTCCTCCAACATTTGGGGAAAAGACCTTTTCCCTACCGACTTGGTCAAAGAAGTTGTTGATAAGGCCGCCTTGGAGAATAGAAACCTTCTCCAGAAGTGGGGCCTGGCGATCAAAAGAAAGTCTTCCCCAGATGAGGGTCCTCAACCAAAGAGGAAGACTATGAGGACTAGGCTACCGTCTCGGCCAGCCAAGCCTGTTAGACAGCAACAGCAACTGCAATTGCCGTTCCCCCCAGTGCCCCAGATCGTGGCACAAACCCCGACCACTTTTCAGTGGGTACCCCAGGCCGTGTCGACACAGTCCACGGCATTCACCCCAGCGTTCGAAGGGCAGTCTACTTCCTTTCGAGCAAAGCCTAGAGGAGCAGCCAGAGGCTCGTCTAGACGCCCCTCAAGGGGAAGGGGATTCAGGGGTGGTCGTGGTCAGGAAGGCAAGACCTCAGGACGGCAGTCCAAGTGAGGTGATAACGGTAGGAGGGTGACTTCTGAAATTTCGGGATCGGTGGACCTTCGATCCCTGGGCCCACAGCCTACTCAAGAATGGACTGGGCTGGAGCTGGTACAGCACTCCACCCCCGTGCCTTCGGTTTTTCCAACACTCCACCCCCGTTATGGAGGAGTACGTTCAAGAACTGTTGGAGAAAAAAGGTGATCCGAAGGGCGAAGCCCATCAATTTCTAAGGGAGGCTGTTTTGTGTTCCCAAGAAAGACTCGGAAAAGCTCAGAGTCATTCTGGACTTGTCGCCACTCAACAAGTTCATAGTGAATTGCAAATTCAAAATGCTAACACTGCAACACATAAGGACCTTACTGCCCAAGAGGGCATATTCCGTCTCTATAGACTTGTCAGACGCCTACTGGCACATTCCAATTAGCCATCGACTGTCTCCCTACCTTGGGTTCACGCTACAACGAAGACTATACGCCTTCGGAGCCATGCCATTCGGGCTAAACATAGCCCCAAGGATTTTTACGAAGCTTGCGAGCGTAGCTCTCAAACAATTACGCCTAAAGGGAATTCAGGTAGTAGCCTACCTGGACGACTGGTTGGTGTGGGCAGCATCCGAGACAGAAGGCTTGCAAGCTTCCTGTCAAGTGATCCAGTTCCTAGAGTACCTAGGCTTCAAGATCAACAGAAAAAAGTCTCGACTTTCTCCATCTCAAAAGTTCCAGTGGCTGGGAATCCACTGGGACCTTTTGTCACACCGTTTCTCCATCCCGGCGAAGAAAAGGAAGGAGATAGCGGGTTCTGTCAAGAGACTTCTAGATTCCGAAAGGATATCAAGACGCGAGCAGGAGAGGGTACTGCGCTCTCTCCAGTTTGCTTCGGTGACAGACCCAGTGCTAAGAGCACAGCTAAAGGATGCAATCGGAGTTTGGAGAAGTTATGCATCAAACGCGCGAAGAGATCTGAGAAAACCAGCCACTTCGGCTAAGTACTCTTCTCAGGCCTTGGTCCCAAGCCAGACATCTAAAGAAGTCGGTTCTTCTTCAGCCACCTCCCCCGTCGGTGACGATTCACTCAGACGCCTCGAAGGAGGGATGGGGAGGTCACTCTCATCAGAAAAAAGTCCAGGGGACTTGGTCCAAGCTATTCAAGACCTTTCACATAAAACTTTCTAGAAGCTAGGGCAGTGCTCCTTACCTTAAAGAAAGTCTCCCCGCATCACTCGATCCACAAAAGGTTGGTGATGGACAGCGAGGTAGTTGTGAGATACTTGAATCGACAAGGATCGAGGTCACCACCTCTCAACCAGGTGATGTTGGCCATCTTCCGATTGGTGGAAAAGAAGAAGTGGTACCTGTCGGCAGTTCACCTTTAAGGAGTCCGCAATGTGACAGCGGACGCTCTATCCAGGTTCACACCGATAGAGTCGGAATGGTCCTTAGATGCAGGATCATTCTCCTTCATTCTGAATCAGTCCCAGAACTGCAGATAGACCTCTTTGCGATGAAAGACAACAAGAAGTTGCCCCTGTACGTGCCCCGTACGAGGACCCCTTAGCGGAAGCAGTGGACGCGATGTCCCTCGACTGGAACAGATGGTCCAAGATTTATCTGTTCCCTCCTCACAACCTTCTGTTGAGGGTCCTCAACAAACTGAGATCCTTCAAGGGGTAGCGGCAATAGTGGCCCACAAGTGGCCGAACAGCCTGTGGTTCCCCCTGGCATTGGAACTGTAGCTGAAGTTTGTACCGCTACCAGATCCAGTTCTGACCCAGCGAGTCCAGAAGTCAACTGTCTGCGCTTCATTACAGAAAACCCGGACCCTGCAGCTCATGATTTTCTCTCCCTAGCGGTGAGAAAGCGTTTCGGGATTTCGAAAGCCAGCAGAGACTTCCTTGAGGAATATAAGTGCAAATCTACTAGAAGGCAATATGAGTCATCTTGGAGAAAATGGGTGGCCTTTTGTCAAGGCGAAGAATCCGCAGGAGATCTTGACAGACTTCTGCTTATCTTTCTTCATCCACCTCCATGGTCAAGGATTGGCAGCTAACACGATTTCAGCGTGTAAGTCTGCTTTGACAAGACCCATTCTATATGCCTTCCAGGTCGACCTAGGTAACGAGATCTTTAATAAAGTTCCGAAAGCCTGTGCTAGGCTCAGACCTTCAGCACCTCCAAAGCCCATTTCATGGTCTTTAGACAAGTTCTTCATTTCGCTTCTCTGTTGAGCAATGAAGAGTGTGCGTTAAAGGATTTGACACAAAAAGTTATTTTCCTATTTTGCACTCGCGTCCGGGGCCAGGGTTAGTGAGATTGTAGCCCTCTCGAGAGAGGCAGGTCGTGTTCAGTTCCTGGATGGGGGAGAACTGAACCTGTTTCCGGATCCTACGTTTCTCGCCAAGAATGAGTTACCCACCAACAGGTGGGGTCCCTGGAGAATCTGCCCTCTGAAAGAAGATGCATCTCTATGTCCAGTAGAATGCCTAAAGGTCTATCTTCATAGAACTTCAGACTTCAAGGGTGGTCAACTATTCAGGGGAGAAACATCAGGCTCAAATTTATCTCTGAATCAACTCAGAGCGAAAATCACATATTTTATTTGCAGAGCGGATCCTGACAATACACCCGCAGGTCACGATCCGAGGAAAGTTGCCTCATCCTTAAATTTCTTTAATTGTATGGATTTTGAACATCTCCGTTCATACACTGGCTGGAAGTCTTCCAGAGTGTTCTTTCACCACTATGCGAAGCAAGTAGAGGAACTAAAGAGATCTGTGGTAGCAGTGGGTCGCGGTGTTAACCCTACTGTTTAACTCAGCGAGGAACAGTGGTCTTAATTGAGATGATTAATTCCAGGGTGAGTGTGTAGTTACATACTGTACTACAAACTAAGTGAGGGCACTGTGTTGCCCATGTAGACTGTTTCATTTCCGAAGGTGAACCTAGCATAAGTGCAGACATGTGTGCCGAGCGTTTCTAACGCTAATATCATTGATTTGTAATACAGACTTTTATGACTTTGATACCTCGGTATCTTAAAAGTGGCATTTAATGTTTTTTCTTTCAGACAAACAAGCTCTGTTTACTATCATACTTATGCTTAAAGTTTTGGGTTATCCTCTTCTTATGTATATATATATATATATATATATATATATATATATATATATATATATATATATATATATATATATATATATATATATATATATATATATAGATTTATATATATATAATTGTGGTTAACCTGTCTATTCATTGCCTGTCAATAAACTGGTTCTTGAGAACCTTGCGTCTCCTTCACCTGTGTCAATTTATTGGTATAATTGAGCATTCATTCTATGTACCTTATCTGGGATAATTCTAATAGAATTGTTCCCTTATGCAAGCTATGTTGCATTGGTTTTCCTCTTATGCGGATATAAAACCTTTGTCCAATACAAGTATTGTGCGGAGAACTGGTCGATATTTCATATTGACGCAGTGGTTCTTTACAAACTATGCTTTACTTAATATAGGGCGAGACCACTATATTAGCTTGCCTGGTATTCATACATAGGTATATGTACTCTTCGAGACTTTTCCAGAGTCTAGTAGGACTCTTCCCTGTAGGGGGCAGGAAGCTCTAACATGGTTTATAGTTAGTTGAAAAGATGTATAACGGTAACATCTTAGGTCTCTAGGTCTAGTCGACCGGGAAAAATTACATCCGGGGAGTACGGCACATTCTGAGAATCCACAGATACAGTAATGCTCTGGTATATTTCCATCAGGACGACATGGCTTGAGCCCAAAAAACGGATTTTGAGCGAAGCGAAAAATCTATTTTTGGGTGAGATGGCCATGTCGTCCTGATGGACCCGCCCTTGCCTTTCTAAGAAAGGGCCGTAGGACCCCTCCCTACATACAGTATCTGTAGCACCTCGTTTACGCTACAAGGAATACAGATAGCGCCAGGATTGGCGCCAGGCACGCATACGAATCGGAAGATAGGGAGCCTTGGGAGCGGCTCCCCCTTTTTCTTTCCCGAATTCGTTTCTTGCCAATCGCCTCCTACGAGACGAAATCTCTGTCCAGGATGCAGATTGCCATGTGGCGTGTCAAGAATACGTCCTCTGATATGTCGCGATATCCCTTTCACGAGGGATACTCGCTCCAGGAGTTAGAATTCTGGTACGTTAAGGTAAATTCTCTGGGAATATCGCCGTAGTTGTAGTATACCCTAGGAAGCTACCCTATAGGAACTTCCATCAGGACGACATGGCCATCTCACCCAAAAATAGATTTTTCGCTTCGCTCAAAATCCGTTATATATTTATATATATATATATATATATATATATATATATATATATATATATATATATATATATATATATATATATATATATATATATATATATATATATATACATGTATGTATCTATATCTATATATCTATCTATCTATCTATCTATATATATATATATATATATATATATATATATATATATATATATATATATATATATATATATATATATATATATATATATATATATATATATATATATATATATATATATATATAAATTTGTATATATGTGTGTGCGTATGCGCGCATGCGTGTTCATATAATTCATGAAATTAGTTATTTAAGAGAATTTTATTATCTTTATTATCTGTGCCGTTAATATTGTTGTTTTTGTTGGTGTTGGTGCTTATTATATTGTTTTTATCAAGGATGAATTCCTATTTTCTCTTTAGCAAGAGAAAAATTTTAGATCATCGTCACTGCTCATCGCGTTACATACATTTCGAATCGCTAGAAAAACAAAAGAAAATTAATCTCGAAAATGAAAATAAAAACGTCTTTTTGCATTGTAACAAATTCCTTCACAAAACTTTGAAAGAATTTAAGCCGAGATCGAAAATCAAATATTAAAACGATTGAAATAAGATTAATGTATTTCAACATCGTTGGCGATCTTACTGGACTTTTAAAATTATTATTATTATTATTATTATTATTATTATTATTATTATTACTTGCTAAGCTACAACCCTAGTTGGAAAACCAGGATGCTATAAGCCCAGGGGCTCGAACTTGAAAAAAAGCCCAGCGAGGAAAGGAAATAAAGAAAAATAAGATATTTTAAGAGGAGTAACAACATTAAAATAAATATCTTCTATATCGTTATTATTATTATTATTATTATTATTATTATTATTATTATTATTATTATTATTATTATTATTATTATTATTATTATTATTATTACTTGCTAAGCTACAGCCCTAGTTGGAAAGCAGGATGCTATAAGCCCAAGGGTTCCAACATGGAGTGTGGAAAGGAGACAAGGAAAAATATTTTAAGAAGAGTAACATTGAAATGAATATCTCTTTTATAAACCATTAAAACTTTAATAAAACAAGATGAAGAGAAATTAGATAGAATAGTGTGCCCGAGTGTACCCTCAAGCAAGAGAACTCTAACCCAAGACAGTGGAAGACCATGGTACAAAGGTTATGGCACTACCCAGGACTAGAGAACAATGGCTTGATTTTTAGAGTGCCCTTCTCCTAGAAGAGGTGCTTATCATAGCTAGTCTCTTTTACCCTTTCCAAGAGGAAAATAGCCACTGAACAATTACAGCGCAGTAATC
>NC_090753.1:54779689-54787189 GCF_036898095.1 Palaemon carinicauda
GGACTTGAGCGTATATTTCGTTTTTTCATTTTCCCTGTGGTTCTTCTGCATCTGAGCATCACGTTTTCCTGTCATTTTTACGCATATACATGTATATATATATATATATATATATATATATATATATATATATATATATATATATATATATATATATATATATATGTATATATATAAATATATATATATATATATATATATATATATATATATATATATATATATATATATATATATATATATATATATATATGTATATATATATATAGAGAGAGAGAGAGAGAGAGAGAGAGAGAGAGAGAGAGAGAGAGAGAGAGAGAGAGAGAGAGAGAGAGAGAGAGAGAGAGAGAGAGAGATAATAGCTTTGACCCATGAAAGGAAATGTCCAGGGGGGCATTAGGTAATTTCATGTACACCCTGTATCTCATTACCCAAACCTTTTTCAATACTACAAAGTTTTAAAAATCCAGGCGATGATGGACACACTTATTAATTGCCTTCAACATCAGGTCTTTTAATTTGATGATAATTCAGCTGATTAAGTCTTAGCTCACCGGTGAGTCTTAAGGTTTGATATTATTAATATTTATACGTTATTTACAATTTCTTTTTATTTATACATTATTTAAATTTTCTTGTTCAGTGAGTAATGGGATGCAATTTTGTAATTTCATATTTAGGTACTTTCTTCTATCTATCTGCCTATCTATCTATTTATTATTAGGATTATTATTATTGATATAATTTTCATTATTTATATCAAGATCATGATTATTTCGGTTTTTATTGTTTTTGTTGTTGTTATTTTGAATGCTATTATTATTCTTGCAACTATTGACTTTATTTATATAATAATAATAATAATAATAATAATAATAAAAATAATAATAATAATAATAATAATAATAATAATAATAATAATAATAATGCCTTAAAGGCGTTCATTTTTTGACACCTTTTATATTGTTCTCATGAATTTAATGTCAATGATGCATCATTTTTATTATTATTATTATTATTATTATTATTATTATTATTATTATTATTATTATTATTATTATTATTATTATTATTATTATTATTATTGAAGCTCCTACTACCGTCGGAACAAAAACTCCTCTAACCATCCCGTCAATTTCCTATGCATTCATCCTTCACAAGCAACAGCCAACTGCCATCCATCTCTCAGACACTCTAGCTATTAAGTTCCTCATCGATCCCAGAAGAATTTAATTTGCATCTCCACCAGACTTGCAATTTAGGCACAGATATATTAAGATGCCTTTGCATCACAGAAGCCCTTGCTTAATAAATGCCTTTGCATCACAGAAGTACTTGCACCACAGATGCCCTTGCATCACAGATGCCCTTGCATCACATAAGACCTTGCATCACAGATGCCCTTGCATCACAGATGCCCTTGCATCACATAAGCCCTTGCATCACAGATGCCATTGCATCACAGATGCCATTGCATCACAGAAGCCCTTGCATTACAGATGCCCTTGCATCACAGAAGCCTTTGCATCACAGAAGCCCTTGCATTACAGATGCCCTAGCATCACAGAAGCCCTTACATTAGAGTTACCGTTGCATCACAGAAGCCCTAGCATAACAGAAGCCCTTTCATTAGAGATACTGTTGCATCACAGAAGCCTTTGCATCACAGATGCCCTTGCATCACAGAAGCACTTGCATCACAGAAGCCCTTGTATCACAGATGCATTTGCATCACAGATGCATTTGCATCACAGATGAATTTGCATCACAGAAACCCTTGTATCACAGAAACTTTTGCATCACAGATGCCCTTGAATCACAGAAGCCCTTACATCACAGAATCCTTTGCATTACAGAACTCCTTGCATAACAGATGCCCTTGCATCACAGAAGCCCTTGCATTACAGTTGCCCTTGCATCACAGAAGCCCTTGCATAACAGATGCCCTTGCATCACAGATGTCCATGCATCACAGATGCCCTTGCATCACAAAAGCACTTGCATCACAGAAGCCCATTGTATCACAGAAGCCCTTGCATAACAGATGCCGTTGAATCACAGATGCCCTTACATCACAGAAGCACTTGCATCACAGAAGCCCTTGTATCACAGCAGCCCTTGCATCACAGATGCACTTGCATCACAGAACTCTTTGCATCACAGGTGCCCTTGCATCACAGATGCCCTTGGATAACATAATCCCTAGCATCACAGAAACCCTTGCATCACATAAGCCCTTGCATCACAGAAGCCCTTGCATCACAGATGTCCTTGCATCACAGAAGCCCTTGCATTACAGATGTCCTTGCATCACAGAAGCCCTTGCATTGCAGATGCCCTTGGATAACATAAGCCCTTGTTTTCACAGAAGCCCTTGCATCACTGATGCCCTTACATCACAGATGCCTTTGCTTCACAGAAACCCTTGTATCACAGCAGCCCTTGCATCACAGATGCACTTGCATCACAGAACTCTTTGCATCACAGGTGCCCTTGCATCACAGATGCCCTTGGATAACATAATCCCTTGCATCACAGAAACCCTTGCATCACATAAGCCCTTGCATCACAGAAGCCCTTGCATCACAGATGTCCTTGCATCACAGAAGCCCTTGCATTACAGATGTCCTTGCATCACGGAAGCCCTTGCATTGCAGATGCCCTTGGATAACATAAGCCCTTGTTTTCACAGAAGCCCTTGCATTACAGATGTCCTTGCATCACGGAAGCCCTTGCATTGCAGATGCCCTTGGATAACATAAGCCCTTGTTTTCACAGAAACCCTTGCATCACAGATGCCCTTGGATAACATAAGCCCTTGCATCAGAGAAGCCTTTGCAACACAGAAGCCTTTGCATCACAGAAGTCTTTGCACCACAGCAGCCCTCGCATCACAGAAGCCCTTGCATTATAGATGCCCTTGGATAACATAAGTCCTTGCATCACAGATGCCTTTGCATCATATTAGCTCTTGCATCACATAAGCCCTTGCATCACAGTAGCCCTTGCATCACAGATGCCCTTGGATAATATAAGTCCGTGCATCACAGATGCCTTTGCATCACATAAGCCCTTGCATCACAGTAGCCCTTGCATCACAGATGTCCTTGGATAATATAAGTCCATGCATCACAGATGCCTTTGCATCACATAAGCCCTTGCATCATATATGCCCTTGGATAATATAAACCCTTGCATCACAGAAGCCCTTTCCTTACAGATTCCCTTGCATCACATAAGTCCTTGCATCACAGAATCCCTTGCATCACTGAAACCCTTGCATCACATAAGCCCTTGCATCACATATGCCCTTGGATAATATAAACCCTTGCATCACAGAAGCCCTTTCCTCACAGAATCCCTTGCATCACATAAGTCCTTGCATCACAGAATCCCTTGCATCACTGAAACCCTTGCATCACAGAATCCCTTGCATCACTGAAACCCTTGCATCACATAAGCCCTTGCATCACATATGCCCTTGAATAATATAAACCCTTGCATCACAGAAGCCCTTTCCTCACAGAATCCCTTGCATCACATAAGTCCTTGCATCACAGAATCCCTTGCATCACTGAAACCCTTGCATCACATAAGCCCTTGCATCACATATGCCCTTGGATAATATAAACCCTTGCATCACAGAAGCCCTTTCCTCACAGAATCCCTTGCATCACAGAATCCCTTGCATCACTGAAACCCTCGCATCACATAAGCCCTTGCATCACATAAGCCCTTGTATCACAGAAGCCCTTGTATCACAAAAGCACTTGCATCAGAGAAGCCCATGCATCACATTAGCCCTAGGATCACAGAAGCCCTTAGATCGAAGGCTGCATAGCATCTTCTGTCCTAATTTCCACTGGGAAATGGCTTTTCGTTTGTCTGTCTGTCTGTGTTCTCGGTTTCAATGACCAGAGTTGATGATACGCCAGTTTAAACTAGTCAGTTAATCTATCAATGTGTCTGCTCTAACTAATGAACGAATTTTCATGACAATTTTTTTTTTTTATGAAAGCGCTACTTATGAGGTTCACAGTGGAATGGGAAATGAATTAACTCCATACTTTAAAAATGCAATCAGGGTATAGGCACCAATTAGGTATTAACTGATAAGCGGAGTGAATGTAACTAACTTTATTTGAACAGACAGCGAGCTTTTATATCAACAGTTTCAGTTAATGAAGGTCACAAAAATTCAAACAGATTGATACAAGCACATGCCGGCAGATACAAGTTATCAGAGGTAATAACTGATGAGCGTAGTGAATGTAACTAACCATATTTCAACAAACAGCAACCTTTTATATCTATAGTCCCATGAAAGAAGGTGCCAAAAATTCAAACAGATTGATACGAGCACATGCCAGCAGATACAAGTTATCAGAGGTAATAACTGATAAGCGTAGTGAATGTAACTAACCATATTTCAACAAACAGCTATCTTTTATATCAACAGTTTCGTGGAAGAAGGTCACAAAAATTCAAATAGATTGATGCAAGTACATGCAGGCAGACACAAGTTATCAATGCGAGGGGAGAGCGATAGACAATGTAGAAAAAACAGAAATATCATAACAGTGTACAACTATATGCGTGACTGTATGCATAAATGTAAGGATCTTTTGTATCTTTTTTTTTTTTTTAATCTATTGATGCACTTTCTCTATATTCTTCTTATTTAATTCTGTTCCTGTTTCCTTTCTTCCATCTTGCTGCCTGGCCTATTTTATATATTTACCTCCGGCAACAAAGTTGCAAGGAGGTTATGTTTTACCCCTTGTTTGTGTTTGTGTATGTTTGTATGTTTATGAACTGCTTCCTGGCAACAATTTTAATCGTAGATTAATCAAACTAGGAGGAATTAACTGTTGTAAAAAGCAGGAAATTATTGAATTTTGGAAGGTCAAGGTCAAAGGTTGAGGTCATGGTCAAGCAAAATGTCAAATTCATGTAATCAGCCAAAAGTTTGGACATCGGTGCCAAAGAGACTTCAAACTTTGTTCATATTTGAGTGTATGAAAATCCACGGGAATTAATACATGTTAAGGTCAAAGGCCAAGGTCAAGGTCGAGCAACAGGTCGAGAGATAAGCTACCTTCGCGAAGGTCTGCGCTCTACTGAGTGCCCTTCCAGATCTTTCCATTATAACTGCAGGATTCCTATTGTACTTGTTTGTTGAATGGCATCACAGGCCCCAACGCCGTGCTGTTTAGCCGAAAGATGTAAATACATTTCCATCTAATCCCTGTAATTCGTACATGTAATTGTAATTGAATAAATGATTAAGTAATTGTTTAATTGTGATGATTTCTAAAGATTTTAGTTTAAAAAAGGAAAGATTTTTTAATTATATTGAAAATATAATTGATTACTGAGTAGATACGAGTGTGAATAATTGTATTTTAATTCACATTTTTATCTGTTAGAGAATATTTTTCACATTAAAGCCTTCTCTTTTCAATTACGTAAATGCACGTGAACATCAAGAACACAGCTTTCCCCAGATTGACATTCCTGAAAACGTTTCTCTTCATCTCAAACAAAGGAATTCATCATAATGCTGTCTCTATTCAGCTGAGAAAAGCTGCGGTAATATTATGCGAAAAACGTATAGATATTTTTTTAATGCATTTTGAAAATATGAGAGTTACGCTAGAGGATTTTATTTTATGTGAAAAAATGTGTAGAAATGACTGATCTGTCATGGTGCAGTGGTGATGTTGATTTAAATGAGCTTGGATTTATAACACAAGGTATTTTTTTTTTTCGTTTTTTACGATTAGAAATTACCATTTGTGTTAAACTACTTACATTAAAGTTACATAGCGTAACTAACTAAAGATAGAAAGAAACTGAGAATTGAATATATATATTTACAGTATATATATATATATATATATATATATATATATATATATATATATATATATATATATATATATATATATATATATATATATATATATATATATATATATATATACTGTATATATATATATATATATATATATATATATATATATATATATATATATATATATATATATATATATATATATATATATATATATATATATATATATATATATATACTGTGTATATATATATATATATATATATATATATATATATATATATATATATATATATATATATATATTAGATTGAAATGTATTTATAACTTTGGGCTAAACAACACGGCGTTGGGGCCTGTGATGCCATTCAGCAACCAAGTACTAAGGGTGCTTAGTAGGAATCCAACACTTACAATGAAAAGATTTAGAAGGGCACTCAGTTGACCCCGGACCTCTGCCACAGCAGGTTATTTCTCGACCTTTTGTTCGATCTCGACCTTGACTTTTGACCTTAGCACATGTATTAATTGGCGTGGATTTTCATACACTCGAATATGAACCAAGTTTGAAGTCTGTGACAACGATGTCCAAACTTATGGTTTAATCATTTCCATCTAATTACATAATAGTTAATCCCTGCAAGTTTCATTACTCTGCGATTAGAATTGTGGCCAGGAAGCTGTTCGTAATGAAAAACACACACACAAACAAGCACACAAATAGGGTCAAAAGCATAACCTCCTTCCAACTTCGTTGACGGAGGTAATGAGTACCGATTAGAAAACAATGAAGATTGCAATGGAAAGTTGAATAGATTTCGGACACTTTTTGCCTTGCAAACCCCCAACACTATTCAACACTATATGTAATGCTTTATTGGCATACAAAATGCACGAGCACTCTCTGTACACCGTCAGTCCACCAGAGAAAAATATTTGGGTTGACAACTGCAAACACGTTCTAAATTTAGTGAAAGCAAGCAAGGTACTGAATGTTTACTTTACCTGTATTGTACCAGTATTGTACAAGTGTTGAAACTATTCACTTTCTATAGACATTTTCTACTGTGCATATGCACCAAGCCGGTCACTCTGGAGTCACCAATGTGCGTATGCACCAGTTAGGTGGTAACTCACAGACGGGGTAATTGCAACTAACTTTATTTCAACAAACAGCGAGCTTTTATACAACAGTTTCCGTGAAAGAAGGTTACAAAAATTTAAGTAGATTAATACAAGCACATACAGGCAGAGACAAGTTATCAGTGCAAGGGGAGAGCGATAACAACAATATGCAGAAAACAGAGATACCCTTACAGTTTACGAGTGTGTGATACGCGTGCGGTACACTATTATGGACCTCACTCGGATGCAAACCTCGTTTTTATCAGATGACTTCTCGATTTTTAGTGGATATATCTGCGAAATAAGCATCTACTGATCGGAGCTGTTACGGTTATATGAACGGATGACTCCAAAATGCATCAACGGATCACCAGGGAGTTTTAGGCATTGCAAAGATATTTTGATTATATTATGAAAATGTTCAGTCATTCTTTGACATAATGCATTAAACCATAAGCTCATAGCTATTATAATTTGGTCGTGCTAAAGTGCGGAAAATATTCCTCTGTTGTTTAGTC
>NC_090753.1:54794689-54812189 GCF_036898095.1 Palaemon carinicauda
TCAACCGAGCCTTCCTCAGATGATTTCAAGGCATCTCGTGGTTGGTTCGAGAAATTTAAGAAACGGTCCGGGATTCATTCAGTTGTTCGCCACGGAGAGGCTGCTAGTGCGGACACAAAGGCTGCAGCTGACTTTGTCAAGAACTTCGAAAAGATCGTGCAAGAAGAAGGCTACGTAGAGCAGCAGGTGTTTAATTGTGATGAAACCGGACTGTTTTGGAAGAAGATGCCGAGTCGAACCTACATCACTGCCGAAGAGAAGAAATTGCCTGGGCATAAGCCAGTGAAGGATCGGTTGACTCTTGCCCTATGTGCCAACGCTAGCGGGGAATTTAAAGTCAAGCCCTTACTGGTTTACCATTCAGAGAACCCTAGGGCCTTTAAAGCACACAATGTGGATAAGGACCAGCTTCATGTTTTCTAGCGATCCAACTCGAAGGCCTGGGTCACTAGGCAATTCTTTGTGCAATGGGTAAACCAAGTTTTCGGCCCTTCTGTGAAGAAGTATCTTCATGAACAGAAATTGCCTTTAAAGTGCCTGCTATGCCTTGACAATGCACCCGCTCACCCCCCCCCCCCCCCCGGACTTGAAGATGATATCTTCGATGAATTCAAGTTCATAAAGGTGCTTTATATTCCACCGAATACCACCTCTATCCTCCAGCCCATGGGCTAGCAAGTCATCTCTAATTTTAAGAAGCTGTACACCAAGCACTTATTTAAGCAGTGCTTTAATGTCACGCAAAGCACCAACTTAACTTTGCGTGAATTTTGGAGGGGCCACTTCAACATCGTGCACTGCTTGAAGATCATAGATCAGGCTTGGGTGGGATTAACTCGACGGACCCTGAATTCCGCTTGGAAGAAGCTTTGGCCTGATGCTGTTGCTCCCCGAGATTTCGAGGGTTTTGACCCCGAACCTGATCCCATGGTCGGTGCAGCGGAAGCCGTAGAGGAAATCGTCTCCCTTGGCAAGTCCATGGGTCTGGAGGTCAACGCAGATGACGTTACGGAACTCGTCGCCGAACATCATGACGAACTGACGACGGATGAGCTTAAGGAACTCCATGCTATGTCGAAGCACATGAGTGATGACGAGTAAGAGAGCAAGGAGGTAGAACATGTGTTAGGTTCAGCGCAAATAAAAGAGGTGTTAGGAAAATATCAAGACCTGGTCGACTTCATCGACAAATACCATCCAAAGAAATTGCAGGTTTGTCGTGTAGTTTCTCAATTCGATGATGTTTGCCTAACTCACTTTCGAAACATTCTGAAAAGCCGTACCAAGCAATTATCTATCGATGCTTTCTTTAATAAAACTGCGAAGCGAACTCGCGATGAAGAGGATGTAAGTGAATTGAAGAAAACGGCAAAGAGTGAAGAAGAAGAAAGTGAAACACAGAAAACGGAAAAGAGTGAAGCAAAAGAAATTCAGTCAATTTTAAATGTAGAGAGTGATAGAGATTAAAATTACGTAATCATCAAAAAGAAAAAAATAATATAAAAAGGAAAATATAAAATATAAATAGAAAAAAAGAATAAGCTAAGTTATGTTAAAGTTCACTTAGTGTAAGTTAGAATAAGTTACGGTAGTGTACATTTATCGTAGTTAACCTCTCTACCTCCTCGCCATCCGTCCGTCTCCTCTCTCCTCTCTGCGGAGCGAAGACTAACAACACCTGCGCTGGAGTTTCTAAGGTAAAGTGACGCTAAAAACCCGTTTCTTTATCATTTTTTGCTAATTCTTCTTATTTACATGTCTATTCTTCTTATTTACATGTCTATTATCTAATTTAGTGTTCATTATTCTCATGGGAAAATTATGTGTAGTAGTTTATTAAGAAGTTATCATAGGTTTTTGGGCTCAACCTCGGATTAATCCTATTTCAATGTATTTTTATGGGAAAATTCGTTTCTACATCCGAACAATTTCTACATCCGAAGTTGGTTCTGGAACGGATTAAATTCGTATGTAGAGGTTCCACTGTATATATATATATATATATATATATATATATATATATATATATATATATATATATATATATATATATATATATATATATATAAAATCTGTATCTGCTTCTGCCTCTGCGTGTAGAGGTGTGTGTGTGTGTGTGTGTGTAAGCGTGCCTGAGAGAGAGAGAGAGAGAGAGAGAGAGAGAGAGAGAGAGAGAGAGAGAGAGAGAGAGATCCCACTGGTTACTGTATTAGCCTCTTAGAAAAGATATTTATTACTTTCTGTCGATGTAGTAAAGAAAATGATGAACTCACAAATTCATTTTCCAATTTATATCGGAATAAAGACGACCAAGGAAATACTATTTAGTCTCACTATAAATAAACCCGATTCAAAGGAAAGGATTAAACCAATTTTTTCCGATTTAGAAAAAGGTCGAACCCTATTTATTTGAAGAAGGGGATTATATCCTTTATTGAAAACCGCTTCCTATATTCCTTTATTAAGTCTTTCAGCAGAGGCAAATTCTCTTGTGAGTGAATGGATTTTTTTTTTTTTTTTTTTTTTTAGCTTTTTATGAAGAGGAAGAATAAAAGAGACGAAAGCTTAACTGGCTATTGATGGGGAAAGATTCTAAACAAATAATGGATGGGTCTTTGCGTTGCAGTATTAAACAATTAAAATTAATGTTACAATAGAATTATATTGCCTCTTTATTGGACACAAAACCAACGATTTCGAAATCCAGTATCATCATTGCGACTAGAAAACAAAATACAAAAACTTAGATTTGAATCAAATAATAATTCTAGAATGCTTTTATGAAGAATATAACATGAAATGTGAATATAATAGATTTGTGAATGAATTAATACCTGTGTGAAAACCTGTGACTAAATTCGGTCCTTTTACAATTATAACACTTAAAATGACATTTGTAATGAAAATTGAATTGGCCAGCAAATGTTGAATATTCTAATCGAATGTGGAAAGAAGTGGCTGTAAAATTTACAATATTTGGAAAAAAAAATACACATAGAACATAGAACATTAAATATGATTAGGGATAAAATTGTCCATAGCATTCATAATTCTTTTTTAATTTGGTATATATCATTATAACAATATAGTGAGGTTGTTCGCAGTAATAAATTAATATTAAAACTATTCACTCTAGAACTTCATGACAATCCTAAACGAGTGAATCGATTGCAAAGCATTTCGAAAAAAAGTAAATTTTATGTTTTTCACGCAAATATATAAAACCAGCCAGACACATAGACAGTAAAACAGACAGACAAGGGACCTGAAATATACCTCCAGAGGCAATGGAGGTGGCGAAGCCTTGGCAATATTCGAGTCCGATTGCTTCAGTTAACCAAAGAGGAACTTGATATACCCGAGTCCAAATTGCACATCAGTGGGAAAGGTCAATTGGCTGTTGCAGAGGTTGACGATGGCCTTGGACTGTGCAATAGATAGAGGGAATAGGGGGTCGTTTAGTAAATAGAGGTGAATATTTTATTGGTTTGGTAGAAATGTATATTGCTGCGTTTGATGAATAGATATGAGTATTTAGTTTGATAGGTAAAAGTGTACGGTATTGCGCATGTAAAATAGAGATGAATATTTTTTTTTTTATCGAAGTGTATGGTAATTTTTTTTAAAATCCTTTATTCATTATTTATATTTCCTTATTTCCTATCCATAAGGGGTTAAAGTACGCTCGTGAATGGCATAGGCAAGGGACAGTAACTTTGCCCTATGAAGTAGGACAATGCCATAGAGACTGACCATATATAATATGATCAACACCCAAGCCCCCCTCTCCACCCAAGCTAGGACAAGGGAGGGCCAGGGGAGGGCTAAGCAATGGCTGCTGATGATTCAGCAAATAGAACCTATAGGCTCCCTCACAAGAATGGCAAGGTTGCAGACACCAATGGCACTAACGAGTCTGAGCAGAACTCGAACCCAGGACAGGCAAACACCAGGCAAAGGCGTTACCAATCAGGCCACAACAACCCTAAAAATGGACTCTTTTTCCCTGCTGGGGCCCTTAGGCTTTTATTATCCTGCTTTTCCAACTGGCTAGTGATAACAACAACAACAACTACAATAATAACAACAACAACAACAACATAAGGTTTCATTAAATCCTTTATTTGGGTTTGTATTTAGCTATATTTAAGTAATAAGTCATCCAAAGAATTTGACTTTAGTTTCATTTTCGAATAATCAGAGGAATAACACAAGAAAAAGCGTAAAGATATAAAAAAGGGACATTTTCACATGTCCAGAAGCACGACGTTTTCAAATATATTTTTTTGCCGGAAGTCTCTTTTTAGTGGAAGAAAAACACGGTGCTCTTGAATATGGAATTTCCCCCCAGGCCAAAGCCTCACTTGGGATCTCTCTCTCTCTCTCTCTCTCTCTCTCTCTCTCTCTCTCTCTCTCTCTCTCTCTCTCTCTCTCTCTCTCTCTCTCTCGTTTTCTTACCTTAGAATTTCATTTCTGGGTCCCAACGAGGTTCCAGTTGTGAATTCATGTTTCCTTCAAGTCTTTAAAGAACAGGTAAAGAATTCTCGTGTTAATTCGCTTTTATTTAATTAAACAGAATCATTTAAGGCATTTATGCGTTACATGTTTATTCGTTTAATCATCTGAATAAAAAATGCCATAAAATATTTCATAGATTGTACTGTTTACATTTCGAACTCATACTAAGTCTAGTCAAAATGAATTTATTTAGGTTGTGGTATAAAATGACTTCAGGGGTCCAAAGAGGATGTTTAAAAGGCTTACTAAAAGGGTGTATAAATAGGAGACTTAAGATGCTGGCCATTTACAAAAAGAAAAAAAATAAGAATTCCGTTTTGAGAAGGCCCAGAATTTGAGGTGAAACTAATGAAATATTGCCCAACTAGAATTTTTATAATGGTGGCCGATGTGTTAACCTCTCTGACTGGTGAACACTAGACTGGGGCTCAAGCTAGTTAGTTCCTTTGGTCGCTGCAACCTCGCCATTCTTGTGAGCTAAGCAAAGGGTGTGGGGGGGAGCATAAAGGTATATATGCTGAGTCATCAGCAGCCATTGCCTGGCCTTCCTTGGTCTTAACTTACGTGGAGAGGGAGCTTGGGTGCTGTTCATATCTATATACGGTCAGTCTCTAGGACATTGTCCTGCTTGATAGGGCAATGTCACTGTCCCATGCCTCTGCCATTCATGAGCGGCCTTCAAACCTTTGAAAATTTGGTCGTAAAATGTCTACATTGGCTGCTAAGCACAATAAAAACTTCCAGTTAGAAGGTTTAGAATACCTGTAAAACCTTGAAGCACTACTCCATAGAAAGGATAAAAGTCCTTCTAAATCTGGTTAAAACTACCTGTTAAAACCCTGAATTTTTTACCCATTAAACCTGAAGACACTGCGATATAGAAAAAGGGGTAAAAATGTATGTTAAACCAAATAAAATATTCAAGTAAAAGGCCTAGAACACCACCTAAACTCGATAAAACTACCCTAAATGGGTCTAGAATTCCTTTTAAATTAAGTATGCCATGAAAAAGCACAGAGACTTGTTAAAGCAGATGAAAATCTCAAGTTAAATCTAGCTAGAACACGTCCTTTAAACTCAGTAAAAAAAAAAAATACTGTGTAAATGGGTCTAGAATTTATTTTAAATTTAATCAAGTATGCCATAAAAACAAAGAAAATCTTTTAAACCCAATGAGAAACCCCACTGCAAGAGAACCTACAAATCCAGTTAATCTCCCCAAAATAAACTGCATTGTTTGAAGGTTATTAACGTTGCATGCTAAACTCTGTGCATCCCTCATTACTTCTAATTCAGCTCTCTTGCTTCTCGTGACTCCAAACCACTCTGAGCTTGCCTGAGGTGAGGCAGGGAATGATTTAATCACCACCGAGGCAATTTGTAAGTCAACTTTCACTGTTATTATCATTATTGAGATATTATAGAAAAGGAGTAATTCAAATATACATTTATAGCAAAGTAAACATTTGTGTAGATGGTTGAATTAAAATGTTTTTTCTATTTGTATGGATAATGTTATCACACATTTAGAACATAATTCTCAGCCTTTTTATTAATAACTGATATAAATATGGAAAGGTATATTTGTCTTTTGAATAAAAAGCTCAATTATACTTTTGCAACAATTTTATCATTTGTATGAATAACACGGTCATGCATATGCAACAAAATATCCAACTTTGGTATACATTACTTGAATATAAAATTGCAAGAAAATTTTCATATGTAATAACTCTTATAGATATTGATGCCCTCATTTGCATGAATATCTCAAATATAAATTGGTCTGTATATCTCAAAATATGCATTTGCAAACGGGGGAAATGGGAGAAAATAAGTGAATAAATAAAGAAAGAAAACGAAGAAAGGAGATCCAGGAGTGTTGCAGGTGAGGGTTCCAGACGAGCCTCAATTAAACCACAGGAATGTAATCTCTGGCTCGGAGGCTTACGCTTTTGATCCTCGTCCAGAGAATAAGGACCATTTAATAGGGGAGCAATTGCGAGGCGAGCCAAGCAAGGTCTGGATTTCCTTCCTGTTCTGATGAAATTATCGTATTCCAATTTCCAGAAGTGACTTCATTTCGGGAATTGCAGGTACTGCATGGGAATTATAGATACTGCACGGGAATTACAGGTACTGCACGAGAATGGCAGGTAATGCACGGGAATTGCAGGTACTGTACGAGAATAGCAGGTAATGCACGGGAATTGCAGGTACGGAGCGACAATTGCAGGTACGGCGCGACAAATGCAGATACTACGTGGGAATTGCAGTTACTGCAGGGAATAGCAGGTACGGCACAGGAATTGCAGTTACTGCACGGGAATTGAAGATATTGCACGGGGATTGCAGATACTGCACGGAAATTGTAGGTGCTGTGCGAGAATTGCAGGTTCTGCGCGGAAATTACAGATACTACACAGGTATTGCAGATACTACACTGGAATTGCCTATACTGCACCGGAATTGCAGATACTGCACGGGAATTGCAAGTACTGCACGAGAATTGCAGATACTGCGCGAGATTTCCAGATACTGCGTGTGAATGGCAAATACTGTACCTGAATTGCAGATACTGCGCGAGATTTCCAGATACTGCGTGTGAATGGCAAATACTGTACCTGAATTGCAGATACTGCACCACTTTGACTTGCCCCGGTTCTATTTACGTATCTGACTTCTGTCGATGAAGTTGGAGAAGTTTGGAGGTGGTGATGTTTTGTCTGTTAATTACTTTGGTGAAGTTGTGAGGCTGATGTTTTCTTATTTTTGTTTCATTTAATCTGTGCTTGTTTGTCAATGGATATATTTGGTAGCCTAAGTTCTCTGGATAGGAAATATCGATTTTGTTGAAATAAATTCTGATTCAACTTACTTTTATGTTATTATTATTATTATTATTATTATTATTATTATTATTATTATTATTATTATTATTATTATTATTATTATTATTATTATTATTATTATTATTCCCAGTTATAAGTTATATGCTGAGAAACAGACAATACATTTTTGTTTGTATTATCATAAATATTCCTGTTCAAGTTAGAAAAATGTCACGTTTATATCCCTACCGTAATGCATAAATGGCAGATTATTTTCAATGCAATTCAAAAAATTTTATTGTAATAATCTCCATAAAAGAGATTCTACAGTTTATGCTCCTCTGTATCAATCATATTGAGAATTTCACATCCAATAATCGAGGAACAATTTTTCAGCTCATTGTAAATCATCGAATGTGTTACATTTCATTTCTATCTAAAGTTTCATTCCAATAAATATAATTTTTAGAAACTTTGGTTATAATAATGGCTCTACATTAGTTTTCAGCGATGCTAAGATAAACAGAGCTTAGATAATGTGTTGGTATGAAGGAAATACCCAACAGTCAACCTGTGAAAATGCCCATGAAATAATGAAGATGAGGAACGAAAGTGAATCTGAGCATAGAGGAAAGTTATGACTTTTGAAGGAAACTCATTTTCCAGTCATATGAACAATTTAGAGATGTGTCTTCCAACTTGAGAGAGAGAGAGAGAGAGAGAGAGAGAGAGAGAGAGAGAGAGAGAGAGAGAGATTCAAAGGAAGTAGACCATGAACATTTTTTTATTGGAATGAAGTTTTAAGAAGTGTACGATTTGAAAGTAGAAGTTTAGGGAAGAGTCGAGAATTTATTGAAAGTATCATATGATTTCACAATTCGCATATTCAACAATGCAAAGAGGTTATAAATTTGAGAATGACGATTGAGAAATGTAGAGATTTTTTAAGTGTTCTATGAAATGTGAACACCCTCGTCAGTTCAACAATACATCGGGTTTCGACATTATATTCTCTCTACATGTCTAAACCACTTCAGCGTATTTTACACTCTTAACACATCAGTCTTCATATTATATCAACTGTCTCGATCCTTGCTGTCCAACTGTTCTTTCTTTTATCACTGTCTAGATTTTTGAAAAGGGTTACCTTTTAAAGGTTTAAAGGCCGCTCATGAATGGCAGAGTCCAGGGATAGTGACATTGCCTCATCAAGCAGGACAATGCCCTAGAGACTGACCATGTATACATATGATCAGCGCATAAGCCCCCTCTCCACCCAAGCTGGGACCAAGGAGGTTCAGGCAATGGCTGCTGATGACTCGCAAAAGATAGACCTATAGGCTCCGACCAAAGGCACTAACGAGCTTGAGCGGGACTCGAACCTCAGGCTGGCAATCACCAGGCAAGGGCTCTACCAACAGGCCACCAGAACCCTTTGCTGGGATTGGAGTTTTTTCGATACCAAAATATTGTGGAAGTTGTGGTGGTCTTGCCAATGTTTGCACCAAAGGAATGTCAATATTTTCATATATGATCCTGGGATTTAGGGTTTTTGGATTTGATACTCTGCATTCTGTCTGGTTTGCCTGCCACTGAGCTTAAAGTGGGGATAATTGTATTCTTGAAATGCTCTCACTCCAAGCTGGTTTGAATTTTACTTTATCCTTTTTAGATATAGTGGTACAGTTGATTCCGGTACACTTCATTAGAAGCTAGGGAGACGTCTGACAGTTGTGCAGTGCAGCAGGTAATGCTGTATTTAGCAAAAGAGAAACTGTTGGCAACGCTGACTAAAAAATAAAGTCACTGATCTTGTAAACACGTGATCAAAAGCGTTTGGGAATTTTTTGAATTTTTATTTTTTAGAACTTTTTCTATATTTTCTGTTTACAATACTAAACACTCACTCCTGTTCCACTCCTCTCGTACAATAGAATCTTCTTGAGGGGGACTTGTTTTTTCTGCATCGGCTTTTCTTCCTTTTCTTACTAGAATAAGTCAAATTTGGCATCTGCTGTTCCTGCTGCTGCTGATACCTCTTCCTCCTTTTGGATTTTCTATTTTCATATATTTTTTACTATTTTCTATCTCTAGGAAATTTTCTTTATGTAGCACAGCATACTAAAAGTCAGACCATATTTTTCTGCAGTTGTCAGTCCACCTGACAAAGGAAACAGTACAAGTGAATCTTCATCAAGGAACAAAGCTTGCCAGAGCAAGTCAGACTTCTTCCCTCTTCTGAGTACATTTCTATCCTACAAGAACAAGCTTTAGAAATTTTTAATTCAAGTTACCCTTTAGGAGTGCCTCCTTATTGTTAAGGTGAAAGGTATAACGGTTCAGTTTTTCTAGGCTCCGACACACGTAGGTGTGTCTGAAAATGAGACTGACAGAGTATCAAAGGAAGCTGCAGCTGAATTGCTTCAAAGAAAATATTCCCTCCTCTGTAATGACCTTTCACCAAGCATTAAGGATTTAAAGGCCACTTGTGAATAGCAGAGGCAAAGGACAGTGACATTACCTTATCAAGTAGGACAATGCCCTAGAGATTGACCATCTTTACATATTATTAACCCAAGCTATGACCAAGGAGGGCCAGACAATGGCTGCAGATGACTCAGCAGATAGACCTATAGGCTCACCCCCCCCCCCTTCCTTATCTCACAAGGATGGTGAGGTTGCAGCTACCATCTTGGCCACCGCAACCCTTTCATGAAATGTGGTAGCACCATTGAGATACTCTAGATGGAAATAAGCTGAGGGAAATAACGTATAACTCGATGCCCAGAAGGTGGGAGGCTACTCTTTATCGGCTTTGCATTGGCCACACTTATTTGACACAAGGGTTTTTACGACTGGCCAAAAATCCTGAAAGTGAGGCATTTATTGACCGAGTGCCCCCCCCCCCCCCCCCACCTCGACTCTTCAGTACCTAAAGAATATATTTCTGTTTAATGTTCGAGGTGGGGATGGCAGGTTCATCCTTATTAAGATCTTGGCAACATTTTTACTTATTTTAGATTGATTGATTGATATGAGGTTTTCTGACATCCTGTTATCTAAGGTCATTGACGGCCATACTTATTTTTAGAATTAAGTCTTCTAAAAGCTATGTAAATTTTATACTATTCTCTTTGCTTTTATTGTTTTAGATAGTATTCGATTTTAGAGTTTATTTATAGTAAATGATAGCGGTGCCAAAAAACCCAAAATTATTCCTCCATTCCATCGGTCCATCTTTCACATTACAAAGGTAAATCCTGATCTTTGTAAAGAAGTTGAGAACGATGCATATGATGTTGGTAATGATCAGGGTTTAAACTTTCACGTTAATTACCTTAGTTTGAGGTCATTTTCATGGTTCCAAGGTAATTCTAAGGTGATTTCGGTTTTACTAGCTTAAAATTTAAGGAAATTGGGAAAAGTTTTAAGGTAATCTAAGGTAAAAAGCAACTGCATTCTATCTCATGTCTCTTACTATTGTTTTGTTAAACTTTTTATATTTTATATAGGAAATGTTTATTTTAATGTTACTGGCCCTATATATATATATATATATATTTATTCCTTGTTTCCTTATCCTACTGAGTGTATATATATATATATATATATATATATGTGTGTGTGTGTGTATATACATGTATATATATGTGCATATCTATATATATATATATATATATATATATATACTCAGGTAGACTTCGAGCTGAGTCGTAATGTATTGTAACAGCGAGGCAAAGAACAAGCTTCCACTGTATATATCTATTAATGCATAGATCAGAAACCATGTTATCCGTTCGGTCTTGACATCCCAGTGTTTGTGCATTAGCATTTAAATGAATTATTATAGTTGCAAATGCATACTTGAGTTTTAAGAAGGATTTCATACTTTTCAATTTAGAAATGATATGAAGGTTTTGCGAGTCTGCGTATTTATGTGATGTTGGAACTCCACGGACGTTGCACTGCATATTTCACCTGATGCCAACTCTGTAAAATCATCATTAACGAATATTTTCAGCATTAGTTTTTATATCTGGAAATGTGAGGGTTTTAAAAGCATTCTGTTTTCCATGTTGATAATTATACCTACGAATCAGCATTTAGCTAACGTACAAAATCTATTTAAATACAAACTAAATTATAATTTATTAAAGAACTATTGTTTGTTGTTTGATGAGAGGGATTATAGGTAACAATAAACCTCTTTGAGACTCGCTGGGATACAAAAGAGGTAAAAAAATATCAAGAACTCTAGACAAAAGCCTGTTCATCTTCACGGAATAATTCCAGGGGGGGGGGAAAGAAATCAGAGATTTTCTCTGTGTTTCTAAGAAAACGTATCATTACAACACGCACACCCACAACTTGCGTAAGTAGATCTACACACACACACACACACACACACACACACACACACACACACTCTCTCTCTCTCTCTCTCAACCACCTATTCATCACTGCGTAGGTTGAGCCCAAGCACTTAATTTCTGCAGCTGAGATAGAAACGCTTTTCCATGAAAACTCGTTAAAGTGTCATTAAACATTTTTTTTTTCTTTTCAATCAAGTTATGAAAAGAAAATCTCTTGAATATTAAACTCGAGCCATTTATGTTGATATCATCATTAGATGATGATGATATGAAGATCCCTGTCTCTCTTCTCTAAACTTTTGCTAACAATTTTTCTTCCTTGAATTTGAAATACGCTTTGATTCAAAGCACGAAAATGAGATAAAAGAAGAAAAGTGAATTTGAATATTATTTACAGAATTCAATTATTTAGATATTCAGAGATTGACTTCCTCTGACATGGAAACTTTCCTAGAATTAAGTTCTTTCCATTTGCTAAAGTTAATTAAAATTATTAAAAATTAATAAAACTTCAAATTATTATAATTTTAATAACGATAATGATGACGATAATAATTTTAATAATAATACTTTTATTAATTTCAATCATTTTAATTACTTTAATCGTTTGAAAGTTTTCTTATCAAACGGTGCTTTGCAATAACTGATGTAAAAATATTTCCCCAAATTTAGATTTGAGATGATTTATCTATTCATAAAAGGCCATAAATATAACACCATTAACCCAGTTCTCTCTCTCTCTCTCTCTCTCTCTCTCTCTCTCTCTCTCTCTCTCTCTCTCTCTTCGAAGCTTTAAATAAGTATTGATTGAAAATATACATTTATGACCGGTGAATCATATATATATATATATATATATACATATATATACATACATATATATATATATATATATATATAAATACATATGTATACATATATATATATATATATATATATATATATAAATATATATATATATGTGTATATATATATATATATATATATAGAGAGAGAGAGAGAGAGAGAGAGAGAGAGAGAGAGAGAGATCCTTATTGCCTTCTTCTATGTTTGGACTCCCCCAGGTCCCTCAGTGTGAGGCACCTCGTATATCCACCAGAGAGTTGCTAATGCATCTTCCGGTGTATTTTGCATCTTCCAGTCTTGGATGGTCTGGGATGCATCTTAGGTATTTATCGAGCTTATTCTTAAACACATTTACGCTCACACCTGATATGTTTCTTAGATGAGCTGGCAGCGCATTAAATAGTCGCTGTATTATCGATTATTTATTTTAATCTTGGTACTATTCTTAAAATATTTTATTTTTCCTTATTTCCTTTCCTCACTGGGCTATTTTCCCTGTTGGGGCCTTATAGCATCCTTCTTTTCCAACTAGGGTTGTAGCTTAGCATTTGATGATAATAATAATAATAATGGATTAATATCTTGTATGCCTTCCTTAGTTTTCCTGGTATAGTTTTGGGCACTTAATCTACTCGTCTTGCTCTTTCTGATATTTTTAGCTCCATGATGTTTTCAGTAATTCCTTCTATTTGCTTCCATGCTTGTATTATCATGTAGCGTTCTATTCTCCTTTCTAGACTGTACAATTTTAGAAATTGCAGTCTTTCCCAGTAGTCAAGGTCCTTAACTTCTTCTATTTTAGCAGTAAAAGACCTTTGTACACTCTCTATTTGTGCAATATCCTTTTGTTAGTGTGGGTACCATATCACATTGCAGTACTCGAGTGTACTACGTACAAGAGTTTGTACAGCATAATCATGTGTTCAGCATTTCTTGTTTTAAAGTGTCTGAATAGCATTCCCATTTTTGCTTTACATTTAGCCAACAGTGTTGCCATTCGGTCGTTGCATAACATATTCCTGTTTAACATTACACCTAGGTCTTTAATTGAGAGAGAGAGAGAGAGAGAGAGAGAGAGAGAGAGAGAGAGAGAGATCATACTATAACTGCTGAATCATATATATACATACACACACACACACACACACATATATATATGTATATATATATATATATATATATATATACAACGGATATATGTATATATAATATATATTTACAAATGTATACATATATATATATTTATATATGCATATACGGTGTATATATATATATATATATATATATATACATACATATATATATACATACATACATATATACATTTATATCCATACATACTTATACGTGTGTTTGATATTGCTTTCTGACCTATTGGTAAACTCAACTCCATAAGAAAATAGAATTTTTGAGCAATTTGCAACTGGGGACCCTCAAGGCTCCTCCAGCACTCTGCCGAGTAAGACGATATCTGCAGACCAATAGAGAAAGTTTTTCGCTTTCTAAGGAGAAAATTGAACGAAAGAAAACATAGCCAAGAGGGATAAAGGCTAATAAAGTGGGGAGAATTTAATTACAATTATTACTTTTCTAAATTTTACGATATTTTTTTTCACTTATGAGTTTTGAGATATGGTTCAGTAATTTATAGTTTGCGAATATAACATTGATAATATCAGCTCTCTTATATATATATATATATATATATATATATATATATTATATATATATATATATGTATAAATAATTCCATATTATGAATGGAGAAGTATTGATATAAAAGATCAAGATATAGAGGACTGTTGAAATCTAACCTAGTCCCTATGTGTCAAGAGGCGTAGGTTGAGATGATTATGATATGCATATATGTGTGTGTATATATATATATATATATATATATATAAACTATGAATCAATAGCACATATGACCCTAATAACTGTAAAAACTAATCAAATATGACATCTGGAAGCGATTTAAACCTTGGGAATATTATCATCATCATCATCATTTTCTATGCCTATGGCCGCAAAGGGCCTCGGTTAGATTTCGCCAGTCGTCTCTATCTTGAGCTTTTAAATCAATGCTTCTCCATTCATCATCTCCTACTTCAGTCTTCATAGTCTTCAGCCATGTAGGTCAGGGTCTTCCAACTATTCTAGTGCCTTGTGGAGTTAACTTGGAATTTGGTGAACTAATCTGTCTTTGGAAGTGCGAAGAGTATAGGAATATTATATCCATTGGAAATTCTTTTATGATAAATGCTTCTTTATGAGCAAGGATCCGAACCTATGCCTCTCTGTTGAAAGATTGCTACCAGTAGACTATTATCGAGCCATCAAGGAATAAATAATTTTATTTCGAGTCTACTGTATAAATTCCTATCGAATTAAGGATTCTGTTTATTATTATTATTATTATTATTATTATTATTATTATTATTATTACTTCCTAAGCTACAATCATAGTTGGAAAAGCAGGGTGCTATAAGCCCAGGAACCCCAACCGGTAAAATAGCCCAGTGAGGAAAGGAAACAAGGAAAAAATTAATATTTCAAGAACAGCAACAACATCTAAATAAATATTTTATATATAAACTATTAAAACTTTAACAAAACAAGAGAAAGAGGAACGAGATAGAATAGTGTGCTCGAGTGTACCCTCAAGTAAGAAAACTCTAAACCAAGACAGTGGAAGGCCATGGTACAGAGGCTATGGCACTACCCAAGACTCGAGAACAACGGTTTGATTTTGGAGTGTCGTTCTCCTAGAAGAGTTGGTGACCATAGCTAAAGGGTCTCTTCTACCCATACCATACGACTGATCAATTACAGTACAGTAGTTCACCCCTTGTGTGATAAAGAATTGTTTGGTAATCTGAGAGTTGTCAGGTGTATGTGGAGAATAAGTAAAGAATAGTCCAGACTATTCGATGTATGTGTACGCAAAGAGAAAATGAACCGTGACCAGAGAGATCCAAAGTAGTACTGTCTGGCCAGTCAAAAGACCCCATAACTCTCTAGAGGTAGTATCTCAAGTAGGTAAATCATACCCATCTCCACAATAATTGCGGATTAATGGGTTTGCTCTTCTTGGTACTTTATGATGATCAAGTTTCACTAAATTGAAATTAACCTATATTTTTTAATGGCTTGTTTGGTAGAGTCCCCAGTTGGCTTTGTTTCAGTGGATATTTGTTCCCAAAGTTGAACTCCATATTATATGTCATTTATGGATGATATTTACACACTGTATATATATATATATATATATATATATATGCATAACTATAAATAAGATTATAAAAATTAAACAAATTTAATCTATACATATTGACACTTATGTACAGTATATATATGCTTGCGAATGTGTTTCCTGGGGCAGGATTAAACCAATCAAGACATCTCGTATTGTTTCTTCTTCGCTCTTGGAAATACCTTGAAATGAGAGCTTGTAAATGACCCTGCTATATGCAATAATAAGTTGATAGAGATGTATGGAGGTAGATAGATAGACTCTTGTTTCATCTAAAGTACACAAAAACATGATACTGAGGTCAATATATCTCTAATCCTATAGTTTTGTAAAGATACTTTTGTAACTAATCGTAAGATCTATATATGATAATACACATGATCGGTATATTATTATTATTATTATTATTATTATTATTATTATTATTATTATTATTATTATTATTATTATTATTATTATTAATTTCTTTTTGTTAATCATAGTCCATTATTGGTACCACTTCTGCATGTATAGTCCTCAATCTTCTCCAATCAATTATCAAGTTCTGGTACTTTTCAAAAAAAAAAAAATTATCCCCTTATATTCCCGTCTTTGAGTCCCACGGTACAGTGCCATCTATGAGAGATACTTTTTTCGTTGTCTTTCGACCAGAGTGACATCTGGTGCATGTGCCTGTGCTGTAACACCCTGCCCGTCCTTATATTATAGTCCCAGAGTAGTTTAGCCTGATCATTTTTCACCACAGCTGGAGGTTTATGTTCTTACCATTTCTTGCTGCATTGTATCTAATATTTTCTACAGACTCCAATGGAGAACTTTATTATCATTATTACTATTATTTTTATTATTATTATTATTATTATTATTATTATTATTATTATTATTATTATTATTATTATTATTATTGAAATACATAATCAGTGACTGAAGTTATGAAAGAGATAGAAATCAAATATTAAAGAGGCTAATTACAATAACAACAACAACAACAACAATAATAATAATAATAATAATAATAATAATAATAATAATAATAATAATAATAATGATAATAATAATAATAATAATATCTCTAAGGACATTGTTCTAACAATGCAGCATTTTAAAACCGGGCTGGGATATGAAGTTCCCTTGAGAGAGAGAGAGAGAGAGAGAGAGAGAGAGAGAGAGAGAGAGAGAGAGATGTACATTGCGTAAAAGCTTTAGCATAATAATGACTTTCACAGACTAATGTTGATGCATTAGTAAGTTCCAGGTTGAAGTCACTAATGAAAGATAAAGTTTGTGCATCGTTTCCCAAGAGTTCGTTCCCTTTATTTCCATCTGAATTATAAAGAATTCTGGTGTTATATATGTAGTTCATAATTATCTTGTATTTCATAATTTTGTATTTTTTTATACAATAGATGAAAATTCCACGTCTTTATAAAGGGACTTTTTTGGGGGTATATTCAAGCATGCACCTCTACGTAGAATATATATATATATATATATATATATATATATAAAAAGAGAGAGAGAGAGAGAGAGAGAGAGAGAGAGAGAGAGAGAGAGAGGGGGAGTTTTGACCCCAGGATGAGGTAGAAATTTATTTTATTCGGACACGATATTTTGTTGATTTCCATCCATATATATATATATATATATATATGTGTGTGTGTGTGTGTGTGTGTGTGTGT
>NC_090753.1:54817154-54819654 GCF_036898095.1 Palaemon carinicauda
TATATATATAATATATCTATATATATATATACACACACCTTTCTGAAGTGAGTAAAACTCAACGTAGTGAAAGGGTTTGCAAATCGCCATGATCACCAATGCTGTACTAGTCAGGGTCACCCCTACCAGGTTGATATGCAATCATCGATCAAAAAAAGTCTCCCACCATCACATATCCGCAGTTGGCCAGAGTGGTGATAATAAACCTGGCAAAGAATAAAGACATTTCTGAGGTGTCTGTCCTACAGTTGATTAGAAACGTCATACGCACATACACACAAACACACACTATATAAGCTCTACGAGTCTCTCCCTACTTCCATGTTCCCCTATTTTGGAGACTATTTTTTTGAAGCTATTGTTCTATCAATTCCTGATTCTTACGCGTCATTCTGTGCCCTTCAATTCTGAAATAAATGGAAAAGTTAATATGAAAAAGATATAATTAAAATAAACCATTATTATTATTATTATTATTATTATTATTATTACTTGCTAAGCTACAACCCTATTTGGAAAAGGGGAATGCTATAATCCCAAGGGCTCCAAAAGGGAAATAGCCCAGTGAGGAAAGGGCATAGTTAATAATGAGGGAATATTATTGAAGGTTCGGAGTGCCTAATGCTAGATAGTAATCAGCTGCCTCTTAGTGGTCCACACCAGACACTTCATTCCCCTTTCAACGTAGGCTTTTCTATAAAGGTGAAGGACTGGTGGAAATCTTTTGAACTTTCCCAAACGACCTCAAACGAGCATAAAATCCTTGTTGGATGAAATATAGCATATATCTAACCTTCTTCTTCTTTGTCTATATCTTTTCCTCTTCTTCTTCTCTAGGGGAAAAGATGTAGACAAAGAAGAAGCTTAGATATATGTTATATTACATATATATCCCAGTTATGCATATTAATATAGAAAGTGTGTATATCTATATAATTCTACAAGGGACTGAGAGCTTGTATCTGATTGTATCAAATTACTATGCAAACACAAAATTGATTATTCTCGAAGAGGAAACAATTCACTACATACTGAAAATTTCAAAGTTAAGAAATGTAAACGAAATAGTATCTTGTGTTTGCTATATAATTAAGAAAACTTAAAACAAACTTCGAAGATGAAAAATATAAAAGAAATTGTATTTTTTATTTGCTATGAATTTAGAAAGCCTCAAAAAATCTTTAGAGATAAGAGCCATAAACCAAATCCAATTTTGTATTTGCTATGAATTAGGGACGCCTAAAAAACTTCAGAGATAAAACAAAACATAAAAAAGATTGTATTTCATATTTTCTATGAATCAAGAAAGCATAAAAAACTTCAGAGATAAAAGACATAAAATAAATCGAACCAAACGAACTCTTCCACCTGGCATGACTGTAGGACCTGGGACTTCTATGGAAAGTAGCCCGAAGGTGCCTGAGAGGTCGACAGTATTGAGGCGTTACTTGAGGAAACAAGATGTGATCCTTCCAAGGGTGGCGCCTCCTTTCAGATCTCCGTCTCCGGGAAATTACTCCGACATTATGGGCTCTTACTTTTAGGAGTGGTTTGTAGGGATTTCTTGGGAGAGGATTCCAGGGGGATTTATTTACACTTTGAAGGATTTTCTTATTTGGTTAGGGGGGATTTTAAGTAGATGTGAGGTGTTCTTTCTCTTTCTTTGTCTGCGGTAAAGAGATTTGTCAACCATTGAGGTATGTATATATACTGTATATACACACAATATATATATATATATATATATATATATATATATATATATATATATATATATATATATATATATACATAGGTATATGTATATATATATATATATATATATATATATATATATATATATATATATATATATACATATATATGTATATATATATATATATATATATATATATATATATATATATATATATAATATATATATATATATATATATATATATATATATTATATACACACACACATAGGTATATGTATATATATATATATATATATATATATATATATATATATATATATATATATACTATATATATATATATAATATATATATATATATATAGGCTATATATATATATATATATATATATATATATATATATATATATATATATATATATATACATAAGAAGAAGAGGAACTGGACAAACTACTAGGATAATCAAAACGATCCATATAAGAATTTTCATATGGTCGGGCGATGTGGAGAAAACGGAAAATAAAAAGCAATTGAAGAAGCAATATGATCCAAATGCTAAGGAGAGGAGAGTCCTAACACGATTGTATGTAGGGTAGGCCTATGAGAGACCTATGGAAAAGAACGGGCTTTGATATCAAGGAAATGCATGAGTGCCAGCAGGAAAGGATTGAATGGTGCAATGAAAGTAGGGGCTTCATTCCCTGTTAATGAGCCCTCTGTATAGGCACGTGAAGTGAATACACTTCTCCCCTTAGCATTCCAAAGAATAACGCTTACTTAGTCAAGAGATATTTTTTTTTT
>NC_090753.1:54832154-54837154 GCF_036898095.1 Palaemon carinicauda
TGAAGAGCACGAAACGCAATGTTTGTTTACACCGTCCATGTTACTGGAAGGCTGTGACGTCAGAATCTCTGCGGCCTCTGATTGGCTGAGCACCTCCCTGCCCGGACTGAGAGGAGAATCAAACTAAATTAGATCACGGTCTAAAGTTATAAATATTATTCTCGGATATTATTCTATGGATTTCTTCGAATATATATTAAATTCAAAACGCTTTATACAAAATTGCTTTATTTCTTGAAAGCATTTTCAAAAACAGGATTTTTCATGACTAGAGTTAACTCAAAAATGCTTTAGAATGCGGAATACAAGCATTTCGTGTTTAACCATTACCGATCATCCGGAGATCTCTACTCCGAGGAAAAGACAGTACCTGCTACTCCAAGTGGTGCTGCTCAATGAATCACAATGACTATGAACAGAGCATGGACTCCTTGAAAATGTCTTATTATCAACAATTTAGTACAATTCAATTAATTTTTATGGTATCATTGGGAAGGTAAATCATTCTTCTTTTTCACTTTACATTTATAATAGACGTACTACAAATACTTATCACACAGGAAGATGAAACCTTGTGTTATAATTCAGAAAAAAATTCGGAAATAGGAATTTTCCCGGTCATTAATCCCCAATAATACAGTTACCTCTTATTTTTTTATCGTACAAAGTTTTCACGCAAAAAGCTTATGCATCAGTGCCCACCTCGATGATTTAGTAAACTGATTGCGAGTTTATTTTTTCACGTTTCAATCAATTTTGTTAAGAATTCCAAATATCTAAGCGTGAATTGGCGACATTCATTTACTATCGAGGTCGCTAACGCACTTCTCAGAAATATCAAAGGATGGGTTGCCAGTTACCAAGTAGAAACAAATTACTTAAAATTGTTTAAACATATGATATAGTCGAAGGTTTAATTAAATTATGGTATATCAGGTAAAGGTGATATAGAAATAAATAAAAATTAACCACTAAATGAAGATTAAATGAAGCTAATAAGGATTTCATGAATATTTCTAACGATATGGCAACTTTAGAACATTCAGAGGTATTTTACAATCGGTGTCCGAAACCATACCATCCATGAAAAACACAACTAAGCCAATCCAGCCACCTATCTCTTCGACGAGAGAGAGAGAGAGAGAGAGAGAGAGAGAGAGAGAGAGAGAGAGAGAGAGAGAGGGTCAAACCGATGATACTCGTGCATTAGAATCACTGATTTTTATTATATTTTTATATACATATTAGCAATTACTAAAACGACCTATGTCATCTACCCTTTATCAGTATTCATAATCGTATGAGACCTTCATACAGGATGACAGATTTCTACCCATATAGAAAAAATAGTGTTTACCTATCAAGTAGGAATTTCCGTACAGCACAGTACATTGTGTTGTTTGTGGTTTATGGCGACACACACATATACCCACACACTGACACACACACACACACACACACACACACATATATATATATATATATATATATATATATATATATATATATATATATATATATATATATATATATATATGTATATATATATATATATATATATATATATATATATATATATATATATATATATATATATATATGCATATATATATATATATATATGTATGTATGTATATATATATATATATATATATATATATATATATATATATATATATATATATATATATATTATATATATATATAGCCTACTGTATGTATGCATAATATATACAGAAATTTATATATATATATATATGTATATATATATATATATATATATATATATATATATATATATATATATATATATATATATACTTTTACTTTTTATACTATATACACATGACATGTGGTCTGGCCTAGAAAACAAGCTTGTTGCATATGCAGATGATGCTTCTCTCTTTGCATCAATTCCATCCCCTGAATGTAGATCTAGGGTTGGTGAATCCCTTAATAGATATTTAGCTAGAATTAGTGCATGGTGCAAATTATGGGGTATGAAGTTGAATCCTAACAAAACTCAAAGTATGATTGTAAGTAGGTCAAGGATGGTGGTTCCTCAACATCCGGATCTCAGTATTGATAATGTTTCTTTAAATATGTATGACTCTTTCAAAATTTTAGGTGTGATTCTCGACAGTAAATTTACTTTTGAGAAACATATAAGGTCTGTGTCTTCTTCAATTTCACAAAAAATAGGCTTATTGAGAAAGTCTTTCAAGATTTTCGGTGATCAATCTATTCTGAAGAAGTGTTTTAATTCTTTCATTCTACCTTGTTTTGAGTATTGTTCTCCTGTCTGGTCTTCAGCTGCTGATTCTCATCTTAATTTGTTGGACAGAAACTTACGGTCTATTAAATTTCTTATTCCTGATCTAGATATTAATCTCTGGCACCGTCGTTCAATTAGTTCATTATGCATGTTGCATAAGATTTTTCACAACTCTGACCATCCTTTACATTCAGATCTCCCTGGACAATTCTATCCTGTTCGTAATACTAGGCAGGCAGTTAATTCTAATAGCCAGGCCTTCTCCATCACGAGGCTCAATACTACGCAGTACTCTAGAAGTTTTATTCCAGCTGTGACCAAGTTATGGAATGATCTTCCTATAAGTCTGTCTAGAATGTCATGAAACATCGAGTAGGTTTGCGGCGATGCCAAACTTCCTCAAGACTTTTAATCTGACTCAAGCTAATCCCAGCATCCTTCTATTCCGGGTCCTTTAATACGGTCGTAAAATTTCCTTTTTAATCCCATAATCTGGATCATTCCAGTCACACACAAGCTGAATGGTTGTTGTGGATTAAGTTGACCTTGTGTTTCGAAAACAGCTCATAAAGTTGATTGCTTTGTTTATTTTAAAAACATTCATGTAAAAAATTTTTTTTAGGGAGAGTTCGAGCACCATATAAAGTACGGGAGACAAGTAAATGTCCTTTAATACATATCATAGTATTTCTACAACTTTGAAGAGATCCATCTCAGATGAAAATAAAAATTTAACGTTTTGTACCCTACGATCAATCTAGTTCAGTACAATACTGGAATCTTAATGTACTAAATGTTTTCGAGCTTTATTACTCATAAAGCTTTAACTTTTATTCTTTATATTATTTGAATTCTGATTGAATCAGTTTATATTTGAACATTATCAAGTGTGTAGTCAGGTTCTTGAAGATATCTGTAGCCTGGCATCGTCATTCTCTCTCTCTCTCTCTCTCTCTCTCTCTCTCTCTCTCTCTCTCTCTCTCTCTCTCTCTCTCTCTCTCTCTCTCTCTACCATATTTGTTGTAGTATTGATGAATGTGCCAAACATCAAATATTTCATAAAATATTACTTTTCTCCATTAAAACAATTTCTTGGATTTTAGGATAATGAAACGATAAAATTAATAGACATTTTCTTTAAAATAAGGCACTGTTTTAGTATAGAAATAAAATTGTCTTGGTTAACAGGAAGTAAATTCTCATATGAGGTTGAAACCTCTAACATAGAAACAAGGAGTAAAACAAATGTATACAGTGAAATCGATAAAGATTTTTCCCATAAAATAAATTGTTTACAAAAATATGTGTTATTTACCGTCACAGGATAAAACTAAGCAACAAAATAAAACAAGTTTTCATTAAATTAAATCAAGATAATCCTCCCGTGATTTTCAGCATTAATGTGTTCTATACTGTCCTTCGTAAAACGCACTGATCAAATCCATGGATGTTGGTTACAGGTGGTGGTCTTTTCCTTTTTCTTTACGTTAAAAACGGGAGCTTCATTTTCTTCTAAGCTGTCTTTTCCTTCCTTACAAATGCGATATATCGTATTTCTGCACTGCTTAGTTGCATCCATTGTACGTTGTACTGCCTTGTCAAAGCCATGCATAACAGTTTTGTTTTCTTTCTCCCTTTTGAAGTACTCGTGGACATTGAATATGACTTCTCACGTCTGAGCACTTAATTGCTGTCGTGGGGAGCCTTCCATCTTAAACTATCACGCTTGGGTATCAGAACCAAAGTGATAAGCTACTTAACTAGGTTAACCTTCCTGACCTGAGACAGAGAGAGATGTGGCAAAGTGTATGCCAAATCTACACTGTTTTTTCGCCTTAAGTGAGATTTAATGAATGAAATTGGGGCAAAGCGGCAACGTCGGAAACCTACTCTATGTTTCATGACATTCTGGACAGACTATAATCGGGTGGTTGAATCAGTAGAACTTCAAAAGTTCAAAGTTGGAGCAAATGCTTTTTTGTTGACCAGGCGGACATAGTCTTTTTATAGTTTATTTATGACATATTTGTTTTTGATGTTGTTGATAGTTTATTATATGACATGTCTGTTTTGACATTGTTTCTTATTTTAGAATGATTTATTGTTAATTTGTTCTCTTCATTTATTTATTTCCTTATTTCCTTTCCTCACTGGGCTATTTTTCCCTGTTGGAGCCCCTGGGCTTATAGCATCTTGCTTTTCCAACTAGGGTTGTAGCTTGGATAGTAATAATAATAATATATATATATATATATATATATATATATATATATATATATATATATATATATATATCCTACTGTATGTATGCATAATAAATACAGACATTTATATATAAGTAAACATACATACCGTATATATATATATATATATATATATATATATATATATATATATATATATATATATATATATATATATATATATATATATATATATACTGTACGTATGTACATATGGAGGCCTATAGAAATATATATATATATATATATATATATATATATATATATATATATATATATATATATATATATATATATATATATATATATACGTAAATATATATATATATATATATATATATATATATATATATATATATATATATATATATATATATATATATATATATACGTGTGTATGTCTGTTAGATCATATAACAGTTGTATACGGTTGCTTATACGAATGTGTATACCGTGTGATATTTCCCCATATGCTCCTTATA
>NC_090753.1:54842154-54844654 GCF_036898095.1 Palaemon carinicauda
CAGTAAAATACAGGCGACCGTAATTTGTACCCTTCTTTGTTATTATCCTTAACATGTTCATGACCGATATGTCACTCCTTCAAGTCAATATATCCGTTTTCAAAACGGTAAATGCCTAGCAGTATTTAGTCCAGGATGTTTACCGTTATTTTTCACGGGAAATTTTTATCAGTGAATTTTACCCCTTAACATTTCTTTATTCCTTCTCTCGCACATTTCGAGAGTTTACGAGAATTTTACCGAACCGTCAAAACAGTGACTTATAATAGCTTTTATTTTAATCATCTTTATTATCACATTATGTAAATTGTTATTATTGGTCATTATAATTATTACTACCATCATCTTTATTACCATTATTATTATAATTAAATTTCATGTTCAGCTTCAGAGTAATAAGTAGGTATAAAGAGATAAAATAAAAGTTATAAGAAAATTGAATATCAACAAAATGTAAAAATAAATATAATGTCAATAAACGAGAGAGAGAGAGAGAGGAGAGAGAGAGAGGAGAGAGAGAGAGAGAGAGAGAGTATGATAACTCTCCCAAATGCAATTCCTCTCCCCTCGTTATTCACGTGACATATAACGTTGAAATTGCATTTGTTCCGGTCAAGAGAAACAGACTGAACTCTCTGTTGCTATGACGTCATTACTTCTGCCAACGAAGTTGGAAGGAGATTATGTTTTCGCTTCTGCGTGTGAGTGTGTGTGTTTGTTTGTGAACAGCTTCCTGGCCACAATTTTAATCGTAGAGTAATGAAACTTTCATGGATTAACTGTTATGTAAAAAGATGGAAATGGTTAAATTGTGGAAGGTTAAGGTTGCGGTCAAGCAAAATGTCCAATTCACGTAATCAGCCATAAGTTTGGACATCGTTGTCACGAAGACTTCAAACAGGGTTTATATTTGATTGTATGAAAATCCATGTCAATTAATAAATGTTGAAGTCAAAGTTCAAGGTCAAGGTCGAGCAAAAGGTCGAGAAATAAGCTGCCACGGCGGAGGTCTGCACTCTAATGAGTGCCCCTCTAGTTCCGTATAAAAAGGGTTTGCTATTTATTTTGTAAAGGTATAGATTATATCAATATAACTACTTTCGGTTTTAGAACTACGTATTTTTCCATAAATTACATAAAAATCACAAATAAACGAATTCATAATTTCACCGAGTTACAACCTCGATAACCCCCCCCCCCCCCCTCAACCCCCGAGCCACCATCCCCCCCCTACCTTCTATTTCCAACCCCCCCCCCTCCCCCCCACTCCACAAGACTGTTCCTTCTACCTCCCCAAAATTTTCCAACAAAAGCGAGTTTTATCAATTCCATGGTTTAAGTAGATTCTGGTATTCAAAGAAAAATTATATTAAAAAATTTTTAATGCTTAGTGTAATTTATCCTATTTTGTGTTAAAATATGTGAAAAGTAAAAAAATTATGCGTCCGAAAACAATCTCGTATCGGCAAGTGTTATTAAATCTAGACTTACCATCACAATACTTTATAATCTCTTTATTCGTTAACATTATTTATTTATAAAATATATATCTGAAGAAGAAATTCAGGTTAATAAATAAGTTTCGATTCACATTATCTGGTAATCATTTGAAAACAATGATGCCATTTGGACACAATCTTGCAACCAATCAGATAGTAGGAAACGTTTCCGAGCTAAAAAGGTACCAATGTGAGTGAGTGCAAATGCGCCTCAGTTAATAAGTCAATGATAGTTTATCCGGATAAAATATTTCAAGAAAGTAGGAATATTAATTAATCAGTCAATTTGGATATACTGAGATCAAATATCGCGTTACAAAAGTGGTTAAAGTAAAGTTTGAAAGTAAAGTTTGAAAGTAAAGTTTAGCGAGTTACTAAATCGATATCGATAATATTTTTCAAAAGTGGAAAAGATTCAATATTAATAATGATTAAGTTTTATGAATTTCGAATAAATATAATACTTATTGGACGCAATTTCTAGGGTTGAAGAGTTAAAGTTAAGAATAAGAAAAAAAAATAAGGAAACAAATTAAAGAATTTAAAAATAAACCTAATAAATAACAAGGGGAGAAACGAATGATAAAACAAACGATAAATAAAACTATCTTATATAAGTCATTTCATCGGTATTATGAAAACCACGCCTTGATTAACACATCGGTAATCATGGGTAAACAACCTAGGCAAATGAGTTCCTGAGTGAAGGGATTATAACCTAATTTTCCCTATTAGTGCAGAAAAAATATAAATAAAAAATCTGATTCCTAACAAAATCGACCACAACAGAGTTCAACCATTTCCCAACAAACAGAAAACAACATTATAAAAACAACAACAGCCTTACAAAAATTGTTCCTTTCAGGAAAGCCGATTCAGGGAAAAGTCAGTTGGCAAAAATCGAAAAGAGCAACAAACAGGCCAGAAGAATGGTCAGATTTTGAAGGTTTTTTGAAATCTGATGACGTGGAAAAGGTAAAAATGTCTCCCTTGAGAGGAAA
>NC_090753.1:54852154-54859654 GCF_036898095.1 Palaemon carinicauda
AGTCCTTTGGCTTATAGCATCCTGCTTTTCCAACTAGGGTTATAGCTTAGCTATAATAATAATAATAATAATAATAATAATAATAATAATAATAATAATAATAATAATAATAATAATAATAATGCCAACCGCACACCGCATCACATGGGCTGACATAGTTAACCCCAACTTCGAGATTACGAAATGAGAGATGAAATGGACATATCTTGGGAATAATCTGTAGGTACAGGAAAAACGGTACTTGAAACATATAATCTTAAAAATAATTTCAAATAACATCAGACGAATTTCTCAAAACTTATCAAATTTTTTATATGAGTTCAACTTTTTCATCAAATACTGTAAATGTTTATTTAATTTTGCATTATTTGATAGGGGCTTTGATCATTCAGATTTTATACATTAGATCAATACGCTTGATCCTAATTATTCAGACATGAAAAAACGTACTATTACCAAAATAAATGTAGTGATTATTTGGTCTACTAATTGCTAATTTTCAAATCAAGCACATGAAAATATGAGCTGACATTGACACTTATTTAAGGAAATATTTTCTTATTTATTCTTTTAGGTCCAAATTAATATGTGAAATTTATACATAATACGCGCAAGCGCACACAGACACAGACACAGACACACACAAACACTCACTCCCCAACATACCAAACATTCCCCGTAATGCATTCGAATTCGTAATTCATAAATGAGGAGAAGCAAATGTCATATGATCAGGATGAATTTATGCAAACGAACATTGCTGATATATAGACTCATTTTTATATGTAATTTCAGGCGAATATGTTTTCCAAATTTTACTTAACCAAGCCATTGTCTGATTTGCTTTTTTCAATCGTTCATTAAAAGATACTGTTTTGGAAATCTTAGTTCCTAAATATGCCAAGTAGTTCATATTTTCTTCAAATTGTTGATAATGAAGAGTTGACACAAGAATCTACCTCTCCAAGGAGGTTGAGATCTGAGATAACTTGATGCTCACAATCTACCTAATATAAATGAATAAGTAAGTAGTTAAGTAAACGGAAAGGAAAATAAAGAAAAATGAAGGAAAATTAGGGGTTGTTGAGGACTATTAGTAAAGTCTCTGCTTCTTGATCGCCAGACTGGGGTTCGAATCCCGCTCAAACTCGTTAGTTCCTTTAGTGTCTGTAACTTTACCATCCTTGAGAGCTAAGGATGCGGGGTTTGGGGAGCCTATAGGTCTACCTGCTGAGTTATCAGCAGCCATTGCCTGGTCATCCCTGGAGGGAGAGGGGGTTTCAAAGCGGATCATAGTAGATATGGTTAGTCTCTAGGACATTGTTTAGAGTATTAGAGCAAGGTCAGTGTCTCTTGCCTCTGCCATTCATGACAGGCCTTTAAAGCCTTTAAAAAATAAGTATGAAAATTCTGTCTCTACTCTGATCAGAGTTGTGTAAAAGATGGTTCTCCGATGTTCAGAAAAAAAAAGAACCTTTCAGCTTTGAAATGAAAGAAGCAAAATGGAATCGGAGTTGAAATGGCCAGATTGCACGAGAGGGTTTTCCCGAGAAATAGATGAAAGGTCCATTGATTGATACGACCCCAATTGGAACGAGCAATCTAGTTAAGTTAACCATTTCAGGAAAGCCTTTGCAGGATTCTTATCAATTTGGATGACCCTTTTAGGAAAGGCCGGGCAGGAGTCTTACGTACCCAAGACGGTATTTTTTTTCTTTCTTATTCTTACAAACTAATAAAATAAATATGAATATCAAGTAATTATTGGAAACACAAAACATGACGATTTATAAAATTTATAGAATTGTAAATCTGGTACTTGAACTTTACTTCAGATAGATAGATGTGCCTCTATTTCTTCTATCTACTAAGGCAACCAAGGCGGGTGGCCGCTCTATGATGATCTCTGGCACACGCTGTTGTGTTCAGGAGGACAATGAAAAGAAAGGGGATACATATACAGGGTATTGGATATTCAATTATATCTTTTGAAAGCTATGAAACAGTTACGTATATATGTGAGAATTGCTGTAAAATAGACATGTAAGATTTCCAAAAATACGCACGCGAGCTTACGCATACATACACACATATGTGTATATATATATATATATATATATATATATATATATATATATATATATATATATATATATATGTGTGTGTGTGAGTGTGTGTGTGTGTGTATATATATATATATATATATATATATATATATATATATATATATATATATATATATATATAGTGTTATATCTATATACAATATATACTGTATATATAAATACATACAAAAATATAAATATATATATATATATATATATATATATATATATATATATATATATATAAAATAATAAGTCGACAAAATCTTAGTAAGTCAATAAAATCTAGATAAGTCAACAAAATCTTAAAAAGTCGACTAAATCTTATTAAGTCGACAAAACCTTAATAAGCCAAAATTTTAACCTTCGTTAAGAATGAAATAAACATCGTTTTTATATCAAGAAAGTATAAACACTAATTATAATCTTAAGAAGTTAACAAAATCTTAACCTTCGTTAAAACTGAAATAAATATCGCTTTTATATCTAGAAAGTAAAACCACTTATCACCTATCTGCTTTAATTACAGGAAATTGTTTCTGTAGCAATATTTCTCATAAGATGATCATCAAATAATCATTCAACGAAATCACTTCATTTAGCAGCCTACTTATTCCACAGCTTAGAATTATGGCACAATTAGATGAATAAAATAGAAATTAAGCTTTTGCGTAGTTTAATCGAGTTTTCCTAAGACCATTTCGCTTTATTGAACTCATTTTGCCATTTCCGGATTTTTTCATTTTTCCGATTTAGTAGATTTCATCATCATTATGAAAAATTTCACTTTCATTATTCATTTCTCGGTCGTTAAAATGCAGTTCTTTACAGATCCTCTTAATATAAAGATTCCTCATTATCATCCAACAAAATTTAATGGGATATTATTTTCGCTATTCTTGGAGTCTAGCGAGAGCTCAGCTGGCATGTCTGGTGATCGTTGTCCGAACAATCCACCCATGTAAGTTCCAAGAGAAATAAGGCAATAGCTGGTTATGATAACCCATTGAGACCAACTACCCCCTAAAAATCTCCCTCTTTAACTAAACCAGACGGTAAGGGTATGATGTCAGTTATTTCCATAAAGCTAAGAGCAAGTCCACCTATGTGAGAACCAGTTGGAACAAGATAATAGCCGTTAATGACTCGCCATTTCAACCTATTAGAATTCCAGAGCGCCAAACGACCATGTCCCAGAAACAGTAAGTGCAGGTCGACCTATGTAAGAACCAGAAGGAACAAGGCAATAGTCCTTAATGTGTAAGGCTAAAAGCAGGTTAACCTACGTGAGAAACAAAAGGAACAAGGCCATAGCTGTTAATGACTCGAGCTAAGAGCAAGTCAACCTATGTAAGACCCAGAAGGAACAAGGCAATAGTCCTTAATGTCTAAGGCTAAAAGCAGGTTAACCTACGTGAGAAACAAAAGGAACAAGGCCATAGCTGTTAATGACTCGAGCTAAGAGCAAGTCAACCTATGTAAGAACCAGAAGGAACAAGGCAATAGTCCTTAATGTCTAAGGCTAAAAGCAGGTTAACCTACGTGAGAAACAAAAGGAACAAGGCCATAGCTGTTAATGACTCAAGCTAAGAGGAAGTCAACCTATGTAAGAACCAGAAGGAACAAGACAATAGCCATTAATGACTCACCAGGTACACCCACTAGAACTCCAGAATACCAGGCCACTAACTCTCAGAAAGAGTAAGAATGTGGTCCTTATGATTTCCGTTACGCCATGAGCAGTGTTTGAAATGTGCACCACCTGACAGAAGTCCTGGCAATACGACTCCGCTATTGCTACTGCTCCTAAGGGCTGACCAGCTATGCTCTGAAGGTGATCTTTACAATGAATTTTCACAACTGCTCAGGAGAAGATCAATTAATCATCATCACTTTATCCAAAATAAACAAAGCATAAAGAATTAACAGCTGAACATTCTTGCAAAGTGAAGCTTTTTTCTCACAATTTGTTTCCATTAAAAATTGTTTATTTTCGTGCTCAGTTCAAGAGAAACAATTGGGTAGATAATTAATCTCTTTGTCTCTTTCCATTCTATTTTATTGGAAAACTACTGAATAGTTCCATTTCAGCGATGAAACATTTGCATAGTATTTATATTTAGTGAAGATAACTGAATATATGTGTTATGTGAATTATTTATTCGTTTAAGGAATATATCATGGTTTCTATATTACGACAAATTATTGGGTCATTCAATCACCAAAGATGATTATGTTGCACAAATATATTCTATCTAATACTTCAAACTTGAATGGAAGTTGCTTCTTATCTATTTCGTACGTTTGAATAAATTGATAAATAAACACGCTGAAATTTATTTTCAACAAACGCTGCATCATTAAAGTGACAATAAAATAGATCAACATTGGTTTATGCAATTCATAGTTTTAAGAATCACTATTTCCTTCAGCAGTTCACCGCTTTTTTTTATATATTTAATATCAAAATAATTTCTCTTAAGTTTATAAACCTAAGGTGAAATTAAGAAAAAATACCATTAGTGTTATTGGAAATAAATATCACTACAAAACTTGAATTGTATTTTGCGTTTCCCTTCCTTCGAGCAAAACTGATTCAAGGAAATGTCAGTTGTTGGCGAAAACCGAAACAGAATTATAAAAACGTTTATGAGGAGAAAATCTCAATTGGTTTGGAAGTTGCGAAAAGATAAAACCTTTCGCTGTGTTTGGCTGATGGATGGAATTTTGGTCATAAAGCCAGGCGTTGGGACCGAGGAGTTTATTCAAAACGCATACATGGGGGCCTTTTAATCCAGTTTTGTTATGAGACACTTTATCTTACTCTAAATCTTAATTCTTCAAAGATCTTATTTAATTATATATTTACAATTAGTAAACTTATACCTTCTTAAGGCTATGATAACCTATAGGAAACTTTCATGTCTAGCAATGTGTTGGACGGGAGTTCAAGACTCGCTCAAGCTTGATAGTTTCTAATAATGTTTGTAACCTCGCCATCCTTGTGAGACAGGTATTGGGTTGGGGGTTTGGGAAAGCCTTTAGTTTTATCTCCTGAGTCATCAGCAGCCATTGTCTGGCCCTCTCTGGTCCTAGGTTAGTAGAGAGGGAGCATGTGCATATACTGTCAGTCTCTGTGCACTGTTCTGCCCCTTGCCTCAGCCATTCATAAGTTTAAACCTTTAAGAAACATCAGGGATTATCTTTGCGTTGTTCAATCTAACTTAAAATGAGATAAAGTTTCTCTCGAGCTGTGATAACATCCTAAAAATTATCTTTGAATATGCGGCCCCGAGACTACATAAAAAGCTCACACGAGACATCCGAATGATTGAAGACATTTAGGTTTTCAAGAGGAAACTGAAGACTTTCTTATTTCATCAGTCAAATAACAGTGACGATTTAACTATAAATGAACAATACGTGATATGAAACGTTAAATTACTCTGAACAAACAAGGTACAACGAGTGGGGTTCCCCTGCTGTATGGGACCGGAAAAGAAGCCGTCAAAGCGAAAAGCGAAATATTTCTACTTCACATGGTTACTAAAATAAACAAATTTTTACTTAACATACGCAATGATATAAACTGTCTAAAAGCCTACAGTTAATCGATACAAAGTTTTCATTACCTCAAAGTATCAACATTTGCAGCTTTTATGTTAATAAGCTTATTTGAATTAGAATTAGAGACGGTACCTCCAATATCACTCAACACATCTATCTTATGTCGATTACGTAATGGAACGCTGCACAATGGAGAGAGAGAGAGAGAGAGAGAGAGAGAGAGAGAGAGAGAGAGAGAGAGAGAGAGAGAGAGATGAAATTGACAAAATAAATTGGGGTTGAACAAGGTGATTGCAAACGTGATCTGTAAAATCCAATAAAAAAAGTTGACCACCGCATTTAGTCATGCCACATTTTGCAATGGCAATTTTTACAGTAACACCATTGCCGGATATATTCATTTATTTCCCTATTTCAATTTGCGAAAAAAACTAAATTTTTCCTGTAAAAGGGTAAAATTTATTTTCGTCCTGTGTTTTGAGCCGGAAATATTTTTGATTTTGTGACAGAGTCGGTTTAGAATAATAATAAATACATTGAAAAAAGAGTTTATTGGTATATAGAATAAGTTGCTCTTTTATTTGAGTCAAATATGACGAAATAGTTGATAAATTTGTTTTTATTTAAAATTCAATTGAAAGAAAAGTCATTGCATTCGAATGCAAGACACTAGAAGAGTTGGAAGAGCCAGGCCTACATGGCTGAGGACTATGAAGCGCGTAGTAGGATATGATGAATGGAGAACTAATGAATTGAAAGCTCAAGATAGAGACGACTGGCGAAATCTAACTGAGGCCCTTTGCGTCAATAGGCGTAGGAGGTGATGATGATGATGATGATGACTATATATTTCAAAATAAACAAAAGGATGAATATCATATAACTACTGTAAGCAACCCGTCAAAAATGTCGTCTATATAATTAGATATGCACACAACGCTCACACATACTCACAGACTCAACTCTTCCTATCCCCCCCCCCCCCTACCTTTCCTAACTACAACCCGGTTGTTCGGGAATTTGTGGGACAGTGTGGTTTCCGAGTGTACCTTCCGGGGTACTCTCTCTCTCTCTCTCTCTCTCTCTCTCTCTCTCTCTCTCTCTCTCTCTCTCTCTCTCTCTCTCACTAGGGAACGTCTATTCTGTCTCTCCTAAGCATGACGGAATAGAAATATAATTTCATATTTATGATGGAGAAGTATTGATTTAAAAGCTCTAATTAGAGACTTCAGGTGTTAGAGGAAATGATGATGATAGTGATAAATATATTTATATATATATATATATATATATATATATATATATATATATATATATATATATATATATATATATGTATATGTATGTATGTATATATATATATAGCCTATGTGTGTGTGATGAGTGTGTGTCTGTATGTGATCAGACACTTGCTCTTTATTATATAGGGAGATAATCAGACAGTGAAAGACCATAGTGCAGAGGCTATAGCACTACCTAAGACTAGAGATCAATGGTTTGATTTTCAAGTGTCCTCCTAAGAGTCTCTTCTACCCTTACCAAGAGGAAAGTAGCCACTGAACCATTACAGTGCAGTAGTTAACCTCTTGAGTGAAGACGAATTGTTTGTTAATCTCAGTGTTGTCGGGTTTGTGAAGACAGAAGGGAATGCGGAAAGAATAACTTAATCAACTCACATACATATAAACCTTTACTTTGTCCAACCAAGAAGAGGGTTTTCTTAATAACTGGAGGGCGAAAGAATCTAAAATGTTTTGTTGAGCAACAATTGAAATTAGCAGAACATTTCTCAATGTTCTGCCAAAAGGTTCGTTCTTTCCAGTAAGAT
>NC_090753.1:54864654-54874654 GCF_036898095.1 Palaemon carinicauda
TCACTTCAGCACTCAACGCCCGTTGACTTTAGCTCCCTGTAACGGTTACATTTTGACGTTTCTCTTTGGTTTTTGTATTCCTGGCTAACCCCTAATCACCACATCTGTTAATCTAATCGCTGTCACCAACCTCAATGTCAATACAGTATTAAAGAGATATTATCATAGATCGTCACTTCCTGCATCGTAGTCTTCACTCCTAACATGGCTAAACATTATCCAGCATTTAAGCTTTACCTTGGAAGGGATAGCGTTGTTCCTCTTGATTGAGGGCTTCTATGTGGACTTATAGACTTGTTGCACGGACAAATTAACACGAAACAACCCGACACACCACACAAAATTACAAAAAAAAACTCGGAGTCTTTGAAGCGGACGCGACGGAAAGTTTGTTTACACCGACCAATGTTACTGGAAGGCTGTGACGTCATCATCTCTGCGGCCTCCGATTGGCTGAGCGCCTCCCTGCCCGGACTGAGCTGGTGAATAAAACTAGATCACGGTCTAGGGTTATAAATACTATTCATGGATATTATTTTATAGATTATATTATACAAATATATATATATATATATATATATATATATATATATATATATATATATATATATATATACATATATCACTCTAAAACGATTTATACGGTAACTTAATTCTTAAAATAATTTCTTAAAAATAATGTTCTCGCTGGTAGAACTAAGTCTTATAGATGTTTCAGAATGCACTAGGCCTGGGTTATATTTTGCCAGCCGTCTCTGTCTTGAGCTTTTAAATCAATACTTCTCCATTCTTTATCTCCTACTTCATGCTTCATAGTCCTTAGGTATATAGGCCTAGGTCTTCCAACTCTTCTAATGCCTTGTGGAGCCCAGTTGAAAATTCTGGTGAAATAATCTCTCTCTTGGGGAGTGCGAAGAGCATGCCCAAACTATATCCATCTACTTCACACCATAATCTCATCCACATATGGCACTGGAGTAATCTCTCTTATGGTTTCATTTCTAATCCTGTCCTGCCATTTAACTCTCGAAATTCTTCTGAGGGCTTTGTTCTCAAATCTACTAAATCTATTTGGATGTTTTCTTAATTGTTATACCACGACTCATGCCCATACAGTAACACCGATCTCACTAAACTGATATATAGTCTGATTTTTATATAATTATTATTAATACTAGCCAAGCTATAACCCTAGTTGGAAAAGCAAGATGCTATAAGGCCAAGGGCTCCAACAGGGAAAAATAGCCCAGTGAGGAAAGGAAATAAGGAAATAATCAAATGATGAGAATAAATTAACAATAAATCATTCTAAAAACAACATCGTCAAAACAGATATGTCCTACATAAACTATTAACAACGTCAAAACAGATATGTCATATATAAACTATAATAAGACTCCTGTCAGCCAGGTCTACATGTAATTTTCAGGCTATTTGATTTCTAAATTTTACTTAACTTAGCCATTCTAAAGATCCTGTATTAGAGATCATAGTTCTTAAATATTTAAATTATTCCACCTTATCAATCCTTCCTTCCAATGATATTTCATCTTCCATTGCATATTCCGTTCTCATCATCTTTATCTCACGTGATATTTTCATGCGTTCGGGTAAGCAAGCATTGCAAGTCCTGTGGTGTCATCAGCATACTCTAGGCCTGCTAATTTCCAGTCACCAATCCAGTCCAATCCTTCTTCGCCATCCCCAACTGTTCTATGCATTACGAAATCCATAAGGAATACAATCACTTTATGTTTAATGACACACCCGGGTTTCCACTCGATTTCCAACTGATTCATAAAGTATTTCTTTTGCCATAAAATAATGCTCTCTCTCTCTCTCTCTCTCTCTCTCTCTCTCTCTCTCTCTCTCTCTCTCTCCTCTCTCTCTCTCTCTCTCTCTCGTATTTGATCTCCAAACAAGACGTTGAAAGCTATGATATGTTCTTTCACTGTCTTGAGTTCTCTTGCTTGAGGGTACACTCGGGTACACTTTTCTATCTTATTTATCTTCTTCCTGTTTTGTTAAAGTTTTTATAGTGCATATAGGAAATATTTATTCTAATGTTATTGTTCTTAAAATATTTTATTTTTCTTTGTTTCCTTTCCTCGCTGGGCTATTTTCCTTGCTAGGGACCCTGGGCTATGAAAGTGGAGCAGTGGAAAGCCAAATAGATGATATCCTGGTTAAAGGAGCTGACAAAAACAATGTGATGAACTGTAAAGCAATTTTTGGGGAAGCATGTGTTAAACAACATAGACTGACAGTGATGGATTTCAAAATGAGGGATAAAAATTCCAAGAAGAGAAAGAACATATCTAGAATTAAGGTTTGGGACCTCAACGGAGAAAAGGGTGAACAAATTGGGAGGTTTGTAAAAGAGAGACAACCGAGAAGGTTGAACTTGGAAATAGGACAAAGTAACATGGTGGAAAATATCTGAGTGGGTATGAATGATATATGTGTAGGGGAAACACAACGAATGAGTGGGAAGAACCAGCGCATATGGTATGCCGAGAGGAGAAAAATGGTGGTGGCACAGAGAGGTTCAAGAGTCGGTTAAAAGAAAATCAAAGGCCATTAAGGAGTGGAAAGTATGATATTCACAGGGTGCAGAGGAATGGTACAAAGAAGCGGAAAAGACTTCTAGGAAGAAAGTAGGTATAGCCTATTGTGAGAGTGGTAGAGCAATTAATGAAAAAAGATACATATATGATTTCAAAATTGAGGGAAAAGGCATAGACTGGATTTGAATCAACTGGGAGTTATTGAGATGGAGAATTTAAATGGTATATATATCTAAAATAGAAGGTGATATCATGGATTGTGGTAAGTACAGGGAAATTAAACTAACAGAGCATGGTTTTAAACGTTTTTGAGAGGGAACAAGATGAGAGATTGGAAGAGATTTTAAATACTGGGAAACAATATTATAAATTCATGAGGGGGAGAGGGACTGTGGATGCCATCTTCTTAGCAAGGCAGCTACAATAAATGAGGTTAGAGGCAAACCAGAAGCTCTTCTGTGCCTTTGTAGATCTAGAAAAGTCTTATGATAGAATACCAAGAGAAGTAATCTTTTGGTAGAGATGATGTACAAAAGAACAAGGACAAAAGTAATAATAACTGTTCGGAAAACAGAAACCTTTTAAGATAGTGTTGGATTACAACAGGGGTCAGCATTAGGTCGGTTTTTATTTGTCGAGGTCATGACTGTGTCAAGTGAAAAGATACAAAAGGAAGAGTTGCGGGAGCTGAAGAGCAGTGTCTTGAGAGTAAATGTGGATAAGACTAGAGAAGTCGGGTTGTGGTGACCGATGTGATAACGTCCCTGAGTGGTGATCGCCACACTGGAGTTCGTTTCCAGCTCAAACTCGTTAGTTTCTTTGGTCGCTGCGACCTCACCACTTTGTGAACTAAGGATAAGAGGTCTGGGTGAGCCTATAGGTCTATCTGCTGAGTCACCTCAGCCATTGCCTGATCCTCCTTGATCGTAACTTGGGTGGAGAGGGTGGTTGGGCGTTGATCATATGTATATATGGTCAGTCTCTAGGGCATTGTCCTGCTTGATAGGGCAATGTCACGGTCCCTAGCCTCTGCCATTCATGAGCGGCCTTTAAACTTTTATGGTGAGCAGTAAGGAAGGGACAGGATAGTTATGCATGAAAGTAAATGTTCGGTTATAAAAAAGGTGGAAAAATTTAGATACTTGGGATCTACTGTAAGTCAGGAGGGAATGACCTGAGGCTAGAAATAAGAATAGGATAAAGCAGCTTGGGGAAAGTGGAGGGAGGTAGCATGAGTGGTATGTAATAAGACAGTGCCAATCAAGCTAAAAGTCAAGATCTATAACACAGTTATAAGACCATAGTTATTGTATGAACAGAATGTGAATGTGTTCGAGATGAAGTGCCTGACAAGTGAGTATAGGTGGTGTATCTCGACTGGTTAGAGTTAGGAACGAAGCAGTAAGAGTGAGAACGGGTGTGAGGAATAAATTAGCAGGCAGAGTGTATATGAATATGTTGAGGTGGTTAGGCCCTATAGAGAGGATGGGAAATGGTCGTCCTCTGGCGAAGGTGATAAAAGCAGAGTTGAGAGGAGAAGTGCAAGGGAAAGGTCAGAGTTTGTGTGGATGTAAGTGGAAGATGCAAAAGAGCGTGATAGGAGTAGAAATGAATTGCGAGAGTATGTGACGTAGTTCCGATAGGCTCAGATGCTACCTTGAGTCATCTTAATTACTGCTGAGGTAGCAACAATACGGAATTTATTATATGAAGCTTCATTTGTGACAGTCTAGCAGTATTAACCAAACTCAGACAAAGAGGAACAAGGAAAAAATCTCATTTTGTTTCTTTTGGATGGATCAATGGATAGAAGAAAGGCCTAGATGACAGTAGAAATGGAAAAGTGTACTAGGAATGGAAATAAATGACGACCGATTTCTAACTCCTTTCCGATATGATCCCCTGCTATCAGGTAGCAACAATAAGAGAGTCAGCATATAAAGTTTCATTGTGTTGAAGGATGGGGGAGGGTGGGCTGTGGTACCTTTGCTGTAAAAACCAAACTCGGCTAAGTCCCTCGTCAGGCTGAGAGGAACAAGAAAACAAATCACACATTATATACATATATATATATATATATATATATATATATATATATATATATATATATATATATATATATATAAATATATATATATATATATATATATATAAATATATATATCACTAATACTCGTGATTTCAATGAATGTAAATATCAACCACAATGTTATTTAATACCGAATTATACCTTGGGAATATTTATCCACTGGAATTCATTTATGATTCGAATCCCTACCTATCAGCCGAAACCATGCCTGCGAGGATTCTACCAACTTGATAGCTCACACACACACACATACATATATATATATATATATATATATATATATATATATATATATATATATATATATATATATATATATATACATATATATATATATATATATATATATATATATATATATATATATATATATATATATACATATATATATATATATATATATATATATATATATATATATATATATATATAAAACATTGCCTGGAATGGTGTGCAAAGTAAATCCATAAAAAGACCCCGAATATATTAAAGGACGTGTTTCAGTCTGTGAAATATGGCTCCAAATATTCCCAGACGGAAAACAAAATTACAAAAAGGTATTCCTGCTTTAATGCGATTCCATCGAATCCTCATTCCATCCAAATTATATCTCTCCCTCCCCCACTCTCTCCCCTCCTATTACGGACTTATTTATCCTCCTCCGTTGTCTTGAAGAGTTTCCCATTAAAATCGACCGGAGAGAAATAAGCAAACATTTAAATCCTCTCTTTGGATGATCCGCCAACTCACAGGTCGTTATCCTTCGCGAATCATTTGGGAAATGTCGTCAGAGGTTTGGGGGTTTGGCGGAGCCTTTAGGTCTATCTGCTGAGTTATCAGAAGCCCTTGCCTGGCCCTCCCTGGTCCTAACTTGGATGGAGAGGGGGCTTGGGCGCTGATCATATAATATATATATATGGTGAGTCTCTAAGGCATTGTCCTGCTTGACAAGGCTATGTCACTGTCCCTTGCCTCTGCCATTCACTAGTGGCCTTTAAACCTTTAAATGTGCCAACATAGTTTTTCAGTTTTTCAGAAAGAAGAATTTTCCTTTATGTATGTATGGCTATCTGTTAGTTTGTGTCTTTACATAACCTAACAAACATTAATTCTGGTGTTCATGGAAATGACAAAATCTCCAGCAGATGGATATGTCTGAAGCTTTCTCAATTGCTCCAATAAAGCGATCATTTGATTAATGATTATGCGAATATCCTCCCTCACTCTTAGGTGTAGATAAGGATATTTAATCAGTAGAGACAGAATCTGATCCTTTGTATGATTCTTCTCCAAAAGGAAGAATCGGATATCGCATTAACTTAGTAAATAGTGATCTAAGGGAGAAGCGAGACGTTAAGATAGGAGAATTGAAAGATAAGAAAATGGTGAGAGAGAGAGAGAGAGAGAGAGAGAGAGAGAGAGAGAGAGAGAGAGAGAGAAAGAGAGATTGGAGTGTTAGGTGTGTTATGTTTATGATGTTTATGTGGCTAGATGTTCCAGCTCCCCCCCTCTCTCTCTCTCTCTATTGTGAATGGAAGCTATCTCTCTCTCTCTCTCTCTCTCTCTCTCTCTCTCTCTCTCTCTCTCTCTCTCTCTCTCTCTCTCTCTCTCTCTCTCTCTCTCCTTGTTTCTAAAAGTCTGGTAAAAGAATTCCTCACCTGGAACTAAACCTCATTCAATCGCCAGCAGGGATTTGTCCAGTAAATGAACAATTTTTGTTTAATCAACAGAAAGAAATTTACTTTACCTTCCCAAGAATCCTACTTGGAGCAAAGGAAAGAAGAAGAGGAAGAAGAAAAAGAAGCAAATAATAGTGGGTCTTTTCTAATGTCCATGTTTTTTTCAATTGCATTACTCTTTACTTTGAGTTAACAAATTACATTACCATCTCAAGGTAAGTAATCCCAAATCGTTTTCTTTAACACACTTTTAATTTCAAAGGACATTTTGCATTGATACATAAAGTCAAACTGATGCATATATTATTGGAGAGGAAATACTATATATTTCCTTCCTTCCTTTTCAGTGGGGAGTCTAGTGAAAGCAAGGTTAATCTACTTAACTATAAAACATTTATTAAAGGTTGTGGTGGCCGATGTGGAAACGTCCCTTACTGGGGAATGCCAGACTGGGGTTCGAGTGCCGCTCAAACTCATTAGTTCCTTTGGTTGCTTCAACCTGACCATGAAGGGGTTGGGGGAGCCTACACGTCTCTCTGGTGAGTCATCATCAGCCATTGCCTGGCCCTCCTCGGTCATAACTTGGGTGAGGAGAGGGCTTGGGCGCTGATCTTATGCATACATGGCCAGTCGCTAAGGCATTGTTCTGTTAGATAGGAACTGTCCCTTGCCACTGCCATTCATGAGCGGCCTTTAAACCTTCAAATTATATTTAGCTCTATATGACACTCACATACACATACACATACACGCATAAACACACATATCCACACACAAAATACAGCCATTTATAGTTCACTGCAGGACAAAAGCCTCATGTCTGTTGTTTGGCCAGTTTACATCATCACGTTGGCCAACTGGATTTGTGACGATGGATAACTTTTGTCTGATCACTCACAGTAAACCCACCTATGGTAAATTCTTTTTAGTGAGGCATATTTGCACCGGCATGCAGGGGTGCGCTTTTAGCTCGGAAAAGTTTCCTCATCGCTGATTGGTTGGACAAGATAATTCTAACCAATCAGATAGAAGGAAATTTTTCGAGCTAAAAGGACATACAAATAAATTGAATCGCCTTTGCAAACCTCCAAATTACGAAGTGCAGACCAGTTTCTTCATTAATTTTTTGGGTATCTTGGACGGCGCTAAGACATTGTTTAATCATTATATATATATATATATATATAATATATATATATATATATATATATATATATATATATATATATACATACATATATATACATATATATATATATATATATATATATATATATATATATATATATATATATATATATATATATTTACACGTATAATTTTCGTAAAAAAATACAATATAGCGAAAGAAACATTATAATATCCAATCAGGCAATACCCGTTTAGGACATTTGCTACCAATCTGTAACGCCCCCCCCCCCCCCCCTCCTCTACTGCCAAATCAGAGTCCAGGGAAAATCAGCGAATGCAAATTGAATCATCATCCAGAGATGAATTCCCTTTGACCAGCCCCAGCGAGTCGGTACTTGGGGAATCCGAAGATAAGTGGCCATGTGGATTCCTCCCTTCCTTTGATTAATGCAATTAAGAAATGGACTGATGTGCAGAAGGGAATTCGAAGCTTTGATGAAGGCTGTAGGATGATGGAGAAATGAAAAAAAAAAATGGGCAAATGTATTTCAGAGAAGAAGAGTTATTATTATTATTATTTTTATTATTATTATTATTATTATTATTATTATTATTATTATTATTATTATTATTATTATCATCATCAACATTATTATTATTACTAGCCAAGCTACAGCCCTAGTGGAAAAAGCAAGATGCTATACGCCCAAGGGCTCCAATATGGAAAAATAGCCCAGTGAGGAAAGGAAATAAGGAAATAAATAAATGATGAGATCAAATTAACAATAAATCATTCTAAAACAGTAACAACGTCAAAACAGATATGTCCTATATAAACTATTAACAACGTCAAACACAGATATGTCATATATAAACTATAAAAAGACTCATATCAGCCTGGTCAACATAAAAACATTTGCTCCAACTTTGAACTTTTGAAGTTCTACTGATTCAACTATCCGATTAGGAAGATCACTCCACAACTTGCTAACAGCTGGAATAAAACTTCTAGAATACTGTGTAGTATTGAGCCTCATGATGGAGATGGCCTGGCTATTAGAATTAACTGCCTGCCTAGTATTACGAACAGGATAGAATTGTCCAGTGAGATCTTAATGTAAAGGATGGTCAGAGTTATGAAAAATCTTATGCAACATGCATAATGAACTAATTGATCGACGGTGCCAATTTAATAGAAATTTAATAGACCATAAGTTTCTGTCCAACAAATTAAGATGAGAATCAGCAGCTGAACACCAGACAGGAGAACAATACTCAAAACAAGGTAGAAAGAAAGAATTAAAATACTTCAGAATAGATTAATCACCGAAAATTTTAAAAGACTTTCTCAATAAGCCAGTTTTTTGTGCAATTGAAGAAGACACAGACCTAATGGGTTTCTCAAAAGTAAATTTGCTGTCGAGAATCACACCTAAAATTCTAAAAGTCATAAAAATTTAAAGAAACATTATCAACACTGAGATCCGGATTTTGAGGAGCCACCATCCTTGACCTACTTACAATCATACTTTGAGTTTTGTTAGGATTCAACTTCATACCCATAATTTGCACCATGCACGAATTTTAGCTAAATCTCTATTAAGGGATTCAGCAACCTGAGATCTACATTCAGGGGATGGAATTGATAGAAAGAGAGTAGCATCATCTGCATATGCAACAAGCTTGTTTTCTAGGCCAAACCACATGTTATGTGTAAATAGTATGAAAAGGTAATGGGCCAAGAACACTACCCTGTGGAACACCGGATATCACATTCTTATACTCACTATAGGATAGTTCGATTGAATTATTTATTATCACCAATAGATTACTATTACTATTATCAATCCTGTGAATTTGGTTGCAGAAGTTTAGAAGTAATACGTATATATATACATACATACATACATATATATATATATATATATATATATATATATATATATATATATATATATATATATATGTATATATCTATTTATATATATACATATATACATATATAAATATATATTTATATATATATATATGTATATATATATTTATATATATACATATATACATATATAAATATATATATATATATATATATATATATATATATATATATATATATATATGTGTGTGTGTGTATATATATATATATATATATATATATATATATATATATATATATAAATATATATATATATATATATATATATATATATATATATACAACTATATATATATACATATATATATATATATATATATATATATAAATATATATATATATATATATATATATATATATATATATATACAACTATATATATATACATATATATATATATATATATATATATATATATATATATATATATATATATATATATATATATATATATATATTCTTACACATCTACTAAATGCTCAATGTTTTCAAACAACAACTTTACTGACCTTCCATCAGACAGTTAAAGTCAATACACGAAAGTTTTGATGGATTGAAAATCTGGCGATGATTTCATAGCTACAATCTGTGATTGGCT
>NC_090753.1:54887154-54894654 GCF_036898095.1 Palaemon carinicauda
TATATATATATATATATATATATATATATATATATATATATATATATATATATAAAACAATACTGGCCTTAGGCCTATGAAATAAACGTTACATGAAGCTCTTTCTTTGCAATGAAGTCATTACTAATATGTATACAATCATTATAAGATGTCAATTTAGTTTTGGATTTTAGAACGTTAGAAATTACGGTTAAATTTCGAAGGAAATCTATATGCTAATATAACGTTAACCTTGTTAAAGGTTTATTACGCATGAAAATACTTTGTTAATTAAATTACAAAACCAGAATATTGAATCCTTTGAATCTCTAATCCCCGAATCATTTCAAAAAGTCGATTAAACTTCCTCAGAAGTCAAAACATCATTATTCATTGAAAGTATGAATAATCTCGTCCAAAGGGAAATGTACAAAGTTGTCACAGATCACAGAGAAGAAGAGGAGGAGGAGAAGAAGAACAAGAAGAAAGAGGAGGGGGAGGAGGAGGAGCACAGAAGAAGAAGAAAAAAGAGGAGGAGGAGGAGGAGGAGAAGACAAGAAGAAGAAGAAGAAGAAGAAGAAGAAGAAGAAAGAAGAGGAGGAGGAGGAGAAGACAAGAAGAAGAAGAAGAAGAAGAGGAAGCAATCTCTGATAACAATTGGCGGTTTGCCTTCGGCCTCGCCTGAAAGGAAGCTGTATCTCTGCTTCTCATTAATGGGATTAAAGTGTTGTCGAATGTGGGAGAGATGTGGCAGCTTCATCTTCAGTCTTGATGAAACAGAATATCGATGAGTCAATTAACAATCTATTAAAGTTACGTTGTTATGAGGTACAGACACTAGTTTAATAATAATAATAATAATAATAATAATAATAATAATAATAATAATAATAATAATAATAATAATAATAATAATACGGAATGAAATATATACAAAGCCTACTATAACATTCATAACTTTTTATATCTTGAAAAGTTGCCCTTCTACCAAAGCTTTCCTCAGTAACATCAAAGGTCTTAAGTCAATTTACTTTCTGTGTAAACATTATGTTTGTCAGCCTCAGATAATTATCACACACCAGTTGCCCTCTATGGAGTCCATGCAAGGTACTCCTTTTATTCCAAGATACGGTGGGGCCGTAAGCTCACAAAACTGGGATATGCATATATACATACACACTCTGAAGAAATTAGTATAACACTTCTTGAGAGAAAATACATCACAAAAATCATAAGACTTTCTCAATAAGCCCTTTTTTTGTGCAATTGAAGGAAAAACAGACCGAATGTGTTTCTCAAAAGTGAATTTGCTATCAAGAATCGCATTTAAATTCTAAGAGTCGTATATATTTAAAGAAATACTATCAATGCTGAAATCTGGATGATGAGGACCCATGACCTCGACCTACTTAAAATCATTCTTTGAGTTTTCTTAGAGTTCAACTTCATACCCAAAATTCTACCTGGGTCTCTCTTAAGGGATTCAACAAACCCAGATCTTCATTTAGGAAATGGAATTGATGCGAAGAGAGTAGCATCATCTGCATATACAGCAAACTTGTTTACTAACCCTAAAAAAGCACAAGATATCACATTCCTATGCTTACTATAACAGCTTTTTGCAATCGATTACTCAAAAATTCAGTAATGATACTAAGCAAAAACCCACTTACCCATTTACTCCAAACTTTTTAAGTTTGATTAGAATGACCAATGGTGAAAGGCTCCACTAAACCCAAGGCCAATCATACGAACTTCCTGACCACTGCCAAGACATTTCTGATTTCTGTACAGCACTGGACCTTATAAGAAGGGCATCAAATGCTCGAAGGCCTTTACTAAAGCTAAATTTCAAACTAGGGAACAGATCATTTACTTCAGCACAGCTATTTAAACGTTACGTCAAAAGTCGTTCAAAAACTATAGAAAATGTGGGAGTTATTGGAAGGTAATCAGCAAAACTAGACCAACCAACAAACCATTTACCTAATGAAGTAACATTACCAATTCTCCAAAAGGTGTTAAAAGAACCTCATCTATATTGCCAAATTGCTGAAGGTAAAAGTCAACAGAGTAGCTAAGTAATCATCAATTTTCATTAAAAGCAAACGAAAAATACCATTTGGGTCAACACCTCCATAAGCATCAAGGTCCATCAAGAGTTAGATCTAAAGTAATTTACTTAGCCTCAGAAAATTGGAAAGATCGAGTTTCTCATTTCTCGGCTTACTGCCAAACACATCAGCCTTTTCCTTTCGACAGTGAGTAACACACACACACAATTAGAGAGAGAGAGAGAGAGAGAGAGAGAGAGAGAGAGAGAGAGAGAGAGAGAGAGAGAGAGAGAGAGAAAGCGCGCGTAAACGTACCACTGGCAGTTGAGTCATTTTCATATCACAACCAAGATATTTCCTTCCCAAGAAACCAGGACACAAAAAGAGAAGACCAACGAAGGAAAACCAAAAATGAATCAGAGGTAAAAACCAGATGCAAATCTATCTCTCTCTCTCATTCGAACACAACTTTTTTCCCATCGCTTATTTGTTTATCATTTTTGCTTTTTTCTCCTTCTCACTATACACTCTCTCCTTTCCTCACTAAACAACAAAACTATCTCTCTATTGGTCGGCTTAGATCGCCTTTCCCGGGAGAGCCAGAGTAAAGCATTGGCGCCTGAGTTTTGGATGGAATTTTACCCCCGAACATTTCTTTATTCCTTCTCTCGCAGATCTCGAGAATTCACGAGAATTTACCAAATCGTCAAATGAGTGAATTATATATATATATATATATATATATATATATATATATATATATATATATATATATATATATATATATATATATATATATATAGCTATATTTATATAGTATCTATTTATATATAAATATATATATATATATATATATATATATATATATATATATATATATATATATATAAATTGATATAGATATATAGATATATATGTATATATGTATATATATATATATATATATATATATATATATATATATATATATATATATATATATATATATATATATATATATATATGTATACATATATATTTTTTTTTTCATCTTTTATCAGAACTTATCGTTTAAAAAAAAAATCAGCCAATTGGAAATATTGGAAAATCAAATCAATACTTCAAAGACGTTATGAAAAACTCCCCTCACTAGAAAACCAAGAAAAACAAACGTCCCCATAACTCTTTTTATCGTCTTTTGAGAAATGTCTTCAATTTACATATTTCCAAATGTTGGAATTTAAATGCAAAACAAGGTTTGGGTCTCGAGGCTTTTAGGTAATGGCGTAATATAAAGTAATTTCACTTTTTCCTTGTGCGATCAATCGATTTGGAATTGTCCGAATCTCTCTCTCTCTCTCTCTCTCTCTCTCTCTCTCTCTCTCTCTCTCTCTCTCTCTCTCTCTCTCTCTCTCTCTCTCAGAAAGACGAGAAGAGAATTTCATCCATATGTCAGCAGGAAGATTAAATGTCAGATTTCAGTCTTCACAGAATTTATATAATCTCTCTCTCTCTCTCTCTCTCTCTCTCTCTCTCTCTCTCTCTCTCTCTCTCTCTCTCTCAAGAGACATTTTCATCTTAGTCAGTGACATTAGATTCACATGCAAATAAACCGGCTCACTTTTTCTGTAAAAGTTTGATTGATGATGTCTTCACGGAGACAATTTTTTTCCCTTCTTTTCAATTCTTTATAATATCGTAAATAAATTCAAATGTGATGACGTTTCGTGCCCCTCATTATCAGTTTCAGATACAGGTCTCTTCTGATTAATATAGTTTAACGAATGCAACATATATTTCCAAAAAATTGATTTACCTAAGAATTCTTATTCCTTTTTTATCTACTTTCACATTTAAGTCACCTAACACTACTAGTCTTTTTTATCTACTCTCACATCTAAGTCACCTACCACAACTAGTCTTTTAAATCTACTTTCACATCTAAGCCACCTAGCATAACTAGCCATTTCATCTACTTGTGCATCTAAGTTACTTAGCGCAACTAGTCCTTTATATATTTTCACATTTAAAGCACCTGCACAACTAGACCTTTCATCTACTTGCACATCTAAGTCACCTAGCACAACTAGCCCTTTCATCTTCTTTTGTATTTAAGTTACCTAGCACAACTAGCCCTTTCATCTGCTTGCACATGTAGTCTTTTTAACAACTTATACATCTAAGTCACTAGCACAACTAGTCCTTATATGTACTTTCCCATCTAGGTCACCTACTATGAGATTCAGGGCCTCTGTAACACGGTTTTTTGGACTTTGCTCCTTATCAAAGCATCGGATGTAGCTGAAAGTTGACATATGTATATTTTACAACCACACACAAATTTTGTCAGCATTATCAATAACCTAAACCCGATAGTTTTAATTTTTATAGAGTAAAAATGATCTAGCCGACGCCATGGCCAGTGATAACGAGCCAAGAGTCGAAAACATTCACTACGTAAGCAATGTAAACACCTTTTGACAAAATTTTGCCCCGCCCATCCACCAGACGCCCATTCAACTTCTTCCATCGGCTCTGAAACCCATAACAGTCAAGAATGGCTAACCGGATTTGGAATTGCCCCCCGTGGTTGCAAAACTGCATTTGTCTTACGACTTGCAACTTTATACAGTCAAGAGAAAGCCCGTGGCCATATTTACTATAGCCTGAATAGGTAATTATTCAGTTTCTAGTTTAAATCCAATGTTTATAGTCTGATTTGTATTTAGCGTAACAGGATTATAATACTTGTAATGTCATTCAGGCTTTTGAACATTTCTATTAACTATTCACTATGCCACCAAAAGAGAGAGAAAGAGAGGGATTGTATGTAAACAGTCTTTATATAACTATTTTTGTTAAAATAAGATTTTTGTGCTAAAATCTCCATCAGACCAACCGTGTTAGCTATGTTTTGGGCATGACTGCATTTTATAAATAAATCCTGAATAGTTTTAGGAGTTTTATTTGTACATCTAATGGGAATTTATAGAAGTGAAGTGAACATAATTCATTTATCCTTTAAAATAATTACTACATGTAGCAAAACAAATAGTAGTAAAGATGATAATGCAATGAAGGAATGATACCATACTTTATCTTTAGCTTCAACATCGGCAATAACATACCCAGTTGCCATAATTTGTCAGCTTAATGAAATAACCTATCATCTAAAGTTAAACTTAATTTCTGAGGAGGCCATGGATTAATGCACAGTGAAAAAACATGACAAAAGACTTTATGAATGGCGGAACGATACATAAATGTGGGTGGGGTATTTGTGCTAGCGTAGTAATACTACTGTACTGTAGCAGTAGTGCCGTAACAGTACTATACATAAATTAAACGTTTAGGCCAACTGCTGGGATCCTTGTGGATCATTTACCACTTTTTACAACTACTCGAAAAATTAGTTTTTATAGCCAGAATTTAAATTTTCTGATCCAACAATGCCCATGATAGCCTTCAGTGTTATCCTGAATTACAACGAGGCCAAAGTGGGTGGAGCCTCGTGAAGTCATCATTCTGACGATAATTACTGGTGAAGGTTTAAAGCCAAAATATGGTACCAGTTATTTATTTATTTTTTTCTTTTTTACAGTAAATACGTAGGTAGATAGACAATAAATAAAAATTACTGGACATTGGATATAGCAGTTATCAAATCAAGCTGGTCTACTACGTTTTTGAAAATTACCAACTATTCCATACACTTTGTCAATCTGATTGTGACCTATAAAGTAAACTGTAATTTCTTAGGAAACTTATTCTGGGAGTTAGACTAATAATCGAAGTGTTTTTGTATTTATTAACATATTTTGTTCGTTTGTTCATTATGGCAATTCTCAGTGGAGAGGTTTCAGAGTTCATAAAGGTGTACTGCTTTGCTTTTATTTACACTTTTGTGTTATTGTTGGCAGAGCCTTCGTAACGTATAACCAATCATCGATCGAGAAAGAGAGAAGAAATGCCGTCATAAGTTACGTAACGAGTGCGTTCGAAACCTTTTCTCTGAGTAAGTTGGCCCGTCTTCAAAAATCGTCACTTTTACTTAATAAAGTACCAAATGTATTCAACCTACGTAATGCAGAATATAGTCAAAATTTATGTGTAGATATAATGTGCATTCTGAATAAGCGTTATATTTATGAAATTCATAGAAAAAAAGTTATTGCGAAAAAACCGTGTTACAGAGGCCCTGAATCTCATAGTAGTACAACTAGTACTTTTCTCTACTTTCACAACAAAGTCCTTAACTTCTATATTTGCAGGCTTGGTTCCCACGACCCTTTCCTAAAGTCAAGCCTCATGAGGCCCGGCAGTTATGCCTTTCATCTTAAGGCCAGGCTTTTAGGCCATTCATTATAAGCTGGAAATGATTAAATTATGGAAGTTCAAGGTCAAAGGTCAAGGTCACAGTAAAGCAAAAGGTCCAATTCACGTAATCAGCCATAAGTTCGGACATCGTTGTAACACACATTTAAAACTCAGATCATATTTGAGCGTATGAAAACCCATGCCAATTAATACATGGAGTCAAAGGTCAAAGTCAAGGTCAAGCAAAATTTCGAGAAATAAGCTGCCATGGCGGAGGTCTGCACGCTACAGAGTACCCCTCGAGTTTCCTATAGAAAGAGTTTGCTATTTATTTCATAAAAGTAATATATCAATATAACTATTTTCGTTTTAGGATAATGTATTTTTCCATAAATTACATAAAAATCACAAATACAAGAATTCATAATTTCACCAAGTTACAACCTCGGTTCCCCCCCCCTATTCCCCCCCCCCCCCCCTACCACCAGCCATCCCTCCTCCCTTCCATTTCCGCCCTCCCCCCTCCATAGTTGACACAAGGCTGTTCCTTTTACCTCCCCGAAATTTTCCACCCAAAACCGAGTTTTATTAATTCCATGTTTTTAGTAGATTCTGTTATTCAAAGAAAGTTTATAATTACATTTTTCTTCTCATGCTTAGTGTAATTTATCCAAATTTGTGTTTAAATATGTGAAAAGTTACAAAATTTTGCATCCGAAAACAATCTCTTGTCGTTGACTTCGGCAAGTGTTATTAGATTTAGACTTACCATCACAATACTCTATAATCTCTTTATTCCTTAACATTATTTATCTATAAAATATAAATCTGAAGAATAAATGTAGGTTAATAAATAAGTTTCAATTCAAATTACTTAGTAATTATTTGAAAACAATGATGCCATTCGGACACAATACTTGCAACCAATCTGCTAGTAGGATACGTTTCCGAGCTAAAGTGGCACCAATGTGGGTGAGTGCAAATGCGCCTCAAAAAAAAAAAAAAAAAAAAAAAAAAAAAAAAAAAAAAAAATTAGTTAATGGGTCAATGATAGTTTATCAGGATAAAATATTTCAAGAAACCGAATATTCACGTGCTTCGCTACAAATATTAATCAGTCAGTCAATCTAGATATAATAACAAAAAATATCGCGTTACAAGATAAATAAAT
>NC_090753.1:54904654-54907154 GCF_036898095.1 Palaemon carinicauda
TTGGGTGAGGTAGCCATGTCGTCCTGATGGAAGTTCCTTCATTAGTAGCTTCCTAAGTAGATTTAACTACAGTGATATATCCCAGAGAATTTAACAAAGGTATCCAGAATTCTAACTCCTGGAGCGAATATCCCTTAAAATTTAAAAAGGAGATATCGCGTATATCAGAGGACGTATTCTTGACACGTCTCATAGCTATCTACACCCCCAATAGCGTTTTCTCTTCGAGAGGGAAAAGTGGCAAGAATATAGGAGAGTCGTTAAAGAGGCGATGCTCTCGACACTCCTCTGTACTGTAAATAGTGCGCCGAATCGCCACCGTGAGGCGCCACCAAGCCATTCTTCGTAGCTTTGTAGGTGTTGCAGATACAGTACCATAGGGAGGGATTCATTATCCTTTTGTCAAAAAGAGGGTGAGTCCATCAGGACGACATGGCTACCTCACCCAAAAATAGATTTTTCGTTTCGCTCAAAATCAGTTTTTGGGCTCAGGCCATGTCGTCCTGATGGAAGTTTACCAGAGCATTAATGTATCTGTGGATTTTCAATAGTGCCGTTATCTCGAGATAAATATTTCTTTTAAGATCCTCTTAATATAATGAATCCTCATTATCATCCAACAAAACTTAATGGGTTATAATTTTCGCTATTCTTGGAGCCTAGCGAGAGCTCAGGTGGCTTTGTCTGGGGATCGTTGTCCATTGTGGCTATAAAATGAATAAATGGACGTATTGCTTTTAATATTGAACAAATGACTGTAGTGTAAGATAGCTTGGCATCAGCTGGGAACAAGGTTCGCCAATTTAAAAAACTCAGCCAAAATACATGTACATTTTCCCATTCTTCTTAAGTAAAAAACCGTAATTTTAAATTTCCAAAAAAGTTAATGAGGGAAAAATATAAACGAACATGATTAATGTAACTTAAATAAACATAAAAAGGAACAAAATAATTATGAAATATTACATGAAAAAATAAAAAGACACATGATCAAACAACTTCAATATACAGAAAAAACTAACAAAGTAAATGTGGAATAGTTTATGTAAAAATAAGAATAAACAATACTAACACAACTTAATTACACGAAAAGAAGGGACAAAAGAAAGACTGTCATTAATGAAGAACTAGAATAGAAAAAGGGAAGAGTGTAGGCTCTCCAAACATACAGGAAAAAGAGCAGTTGGTCCATGTAATGGAATCAGCCACGACCCAGGAGGGGAAAGATAAAGTTCAGGCAGCAGATTTTTTGCCATTATTTAGATTTTATCTGACCTTTTAATCAAATATTCAAAAACTTAGTTTTCAGGGTTAGCAGCAAAACAATGAAAGGATTATTACGAGGTCGAATAGTCACCCCATGTAGGTTCCAAGAGAAACAAGGCAATGGCTGGTTATGATAACTAATAGAGGCCTACTAGTACCCTAAAAATCTCCCTCCTTAACTAACCTGGACAACAAAGGTATGATATCAGTTATTTCCATCAAGCAAAAAGCAAGTCCACCTATGTAAGACACAGAGGGAACAAGGCAATAGTCCTTAATGTCTCAAGCTAAGAGTAGGGCAACCTACGTGCGAACCAAAAGGAACAAGGCCATAGCTCTTAATGACTCGAGTTAGGAGCAAGTCAACCTATGAGAACACTAGAAGGAACAAGGCAATAATTTTATCTCAAGCTAAAAAGCAAGTCAACCTATGTAAGACCCAGAATGAACAAGAAAATAGTCATTAATGACTCACCAGGTGAACCTCTTACAATTCCAGAGCGTCAAACCACTAATTCGCAGAAACAGTAAGAATGTTATCCTTGTGATTTCCATTAGGACATGAGCGGTGTTTGAAATTTGAACCACCTGACTTGGAGGACCTGAGAATACGACTTAATTATTGCTCCTAAGGGCTGACCCGCTAATCTCTGAAGGTGAACCTTACACTTAATTACCATAATTATTCAGGAAAAGATCAATTAATAGACACAATTTGATCCCCCCCCAAAAAAAAAAAAAAAACATGAATACCTAAAACCTGAACATGCCAACAAAGTGAAGTTTTTTTTCTCAAAACTTTTTTCCATTAAAAATTCAGTCTATTTTCATGCTCAGTTGTAAGAAGACAATTGAGTAGATAATTAAAGTCTCATTCTCTTTCCAATTTCATCTGATTAAAAAACTGAATAGTTCCATTTCGGCAATGAAACATTTGTAACATTTATATTTAGTAAACATAACTGAAAATATGTGCTCTGTGTATTATTTAGTTTAAGGAATAAATCAAGGTTTCTATATACCGACAAAGAAAGTATTGGGTAATTTAATCACTAAAGATGATTATGTTACACAAATATATTCTATTGCTTCAGAATTCGATGAAAGTAGTTTCGTATCTATTTCGTACGTTTGAATAAATTGACAAATAGATCCGGTGAAATTTATTTTCAATATACGCTGCACCAGAAAAGTGGCATGGAAATAGATCTACAGTAGTTTATACAGTACGTGT
>NC_090753.1:54909654-54929654 GCF_036898095.1 Palaemon carinicauda
AAAGAAAATTACACTGCTAATGCGATATGCAATTAGAGTCATTGGTTATAATAAAGATAATTATGATAACATTAAATATAAAAGATAATACTAATAATTGCACAGTAGATTAAAGTCCTTTTGATGCAAATACCATTGTCTTAATAGTATCTTGTTGATTAAATTACAAAACCAGAATATTCAATCCTTTGACTCTAATCTCTAATACCAATTGGCGGTTTGCCTTCGGCCTCGCCTGAAAGGAAGCTGCATCTCTGCTTCTCATTAATGGGATTAAAGTGTTGTCGAATGTGGCAGAGATGTGGGAGCTTCATCTTCATTCTTGTTTAAACAGAATATAGAGGAATCAATTAACAATCTATGAAGGGGATATTGGTATGAGGTACAGGGACTACTTTAATAATAATAATAATAATAATAATAATAATAATAATAATAATAATAATAATAATAATAATAATAATAATAATAATAATAATAATAATAATAAGGAATGAAATAAATACAAAGCCAATCATAACATTCATAACTTTCTGTATAAAAAAAAATGTCCTTCTACCAAAGGTTTCCTCGGAGTAACATCAAAAGTCTTCTGTCAATTTACTTTCTGTGTAAACATTATGTTTGTCAGTCTCAGGTAATTATCACTCACCAGCTGTAATCTATGGAGGACATGGAGGGTACTCCTTTTATTCCAAGATACTGTATGACTGTAAGCTCACAAGACTGGGATATATTAGCATACATATATAAATGAGTTAAACACTTCTTCAAAATAGATTAATAACCAAAAATCTTTAAAGACTTTCAATAGGCCTATTTTTGTACAGTTGACGAAGAAAAAGACCAAATGTGTTTCTCGGAAGTGAATTTGCTATCAAGAATCACACCCAAAATTTAAAAGTCGTATATAATTAAAGAAATATTATCAATGCTGAAATCTGGATGATGAGGATCCATGTCCTCGACCTACTTACAATCATACTTTTAAGTTTTGTTAGGGTTCAACTTCATACCCCAAATTATAGTTGGATCTCTATTAAGGGATTCAGCATACCCTGATTTACATTTAGGTTTATATTTGAGTGTATGAAAATCCACGCCAATTAATACATGCTTAAGTAAAAGGTAAAAGTCTAGGACGAGGAAAAGGTTGAGAAATAAGCTGCCGCGACGGAGGTCTACACTCTGCTGAGTGCCCCTTTAGTTCTGTATAGAAAGTTTTGCTATTTATTTCATAAAAGTATAGATTATATCAAATAACTATAACTACGCCCCCATCCCGCCCCTTTCCCTTCCCTCCCCGTCTCCGTAGTTGCCACAAGGCTGCTCCTTTTACCTCCCCACAATTTTCACCAACAGCGAGTTTTATCAATTCCATGCTTTTAATAGATGCTGATATTTAAAGAAAGTTATAACAATAATTTTTCTACTGCTTAGTGTAATTTATCCCAATTTGAGTTAAAATATGTGAAAAGTAGAGTTTTATATTTTTGCCAATTTTTGCAAGTAACCATACGAAATTGCCCATTTCTGTGGCTGAGGTCTTGTGAAAGTCAGGGAAAACAGTCAGAACTCAAATGTTTTCGGGGTGTTTAGTTGCCATCACCTTGTAGATGCCTTGGTGAGGGATGCAGAACCAGGGGAGTAAGAGAAACACGGACCATTTCAGTGAAAAAGAGCAAAGAGCTGGTTGTAAGCCATTGTGAGGGCTTCCACAAGCTCAAAAGCTTTTCGCCACTGATATCGTACGAGTTTCTCTCTGTTATGGGGCTCTGCGCCACTCACTATGGCTACAAAATAAGGATCGCCATTAAAAACCAGGGTAGCATTTGGTTTTCTCACTGTTTACCTTGGCTTTCACGAGCCCTCAATCACGAAATGGGCAATTTCGTATGGTTGCTTGCAAAAATACAAATATCTACGGGGATCTCATACATGATTTCACTTTTCCACTTGGAGAGCAACCTTCCCCTATTTATTCAAGATTGAATGTGGCTTAGCATGGGTGTCAAGCACTTTACTGTCTAGGTTGCCTTGGGAGGTCACCTAACCTTGAGCAAGAGATGGCGATAAGTTCTAGCTTTTTCAAAAAGAAAGATAAAAACAAGTATACATGGGTAAGAGTGGCAAATGGAAGAGTGGTAGAAAAGGCTTTTATGGATTATATGTCGATAACTTTCAAAATATTCTGCCCATCTTTTCCTTGCCTCCTCTCCTTTTCACAACCTTCCATTTCCATCTTTCACTGTCTCTTCACTTCTCGTACCCGCCTTCCTTACTCTCTTCACTTCTTTCCAAAACTTCTTCTTATTCTCTTCATATGAACGACCCAATCCCTGACTCCACCTCAGGTCAGACGCCCTATTGGCCTCAGTTATCTTGCGTTTAATTTCCTCATTTTTCTATCTATATCTTTCATACTTCTCTACACTATTACTCTGCAGCCATTCTTCCAATGCCCTCTTTTTCTTTTCCACTTTTACCTTCACTCCTTCATTCCAACATTCACTACTGTGACGGGGCGAGAGAGGGTTGTGAACTCAAAGGTAGGATGCAATCAACTGAGTTGTTTATTAAGGAACACTCTCCTTTATATACAAAACCTCAAGGCAACAGGACATAACATGTTCGAGAGACAGACAATGTTACAGAGCAAAACCGGAGACATGATCATTCAGGTTCTTTTTAGTGCATGGGAAGAGCGCAGATGCAAGCATAATATATACAAAAGGAATTATGTACAATTGTGTGACACACGGTTGGTACATGGCTCCCCCCCTAAAAATGACATACTGTACATGTTAAATAGGGTGCCCTGATCTAGAGAGGCGAACTGTAGGCGGGTCATCTGGCAGAAAATAAGCAGGTTTTAGACGATCAATGGAGACCCAGTCTTCTTTGCCACAAATGTTTAGTAGGAATGCTTTCGGACTGCGTCGGATCACAAGGAAAGGGCCCGTGTAAGGGGGCGTTAGTGGTGGCTTGCTAGTGTCGTTGCGCAGGAAGACGTGCGTTGCAGAGTGCAAGTCCGTTGGTATGTGATGCTTCTCTGGGGGCTTGTAAGTCTGGCGGCACGGAGTAAATTTTCCCACGACGTGACGTATGTGCTGGAGATCGTCGGAGGAGGTTGTAGAAGGAAAAAATTCGGCAGGGACGACCAACGGGACGTCATACACCATTTCAGCTGCCGAGACGTCGAGGGCGTCTTTAGGAGTGGTCCTTAGTCCCAGGAGGACCCAGGGAAGCCGAGTAAACCAGTTGCAATCCTTGCAGCGGGACATCAAAGCTGCTTTGATGGTGCGAAGAAAACGTTCAACCATTCCATTGGCAGCGGGGTTGTAGGCTGTTGTCTGATGTAGGGTGATGCCCAGGAGATTCGCTAATGACGTCCACAATTGAGAGGTGAAAGTGGTTCCCCTGTTAGAAGTAATATGCTCAGGGATACTAAATCTTGAAATCCATCCAGAGAGTAAGGCAGATGTACATGAGGCGGACGTTGCAGTTTCCATGGGAATGGCTTCAGGCCAACGAGTGGAGTGGTCGATGACGGTAAACAGGTAACAATGTCCTTGTGATGTGGGTAGGGGGCCTACAACGTCGACGTGAATGTGTGCGAAATGACACTGAGGTTGAAGAAAGGTGCCCACTCCTGAATCCGTGTGTCAATGTACTTTGGAAGTTTGGCAAGAAGTACAGGCGCCGACCCAATCCTTGGCATCCTTAGAAATGCCGTGCCAAATGAACTTTGCCTTCAAAAGCTGTGCAGTAGAACGGCACGAGGGATGTGAAAGGCCGTGTATGAAATCAAACGCCTGTCGGCGCATGGGAGCAGGAATCCAAGGTCGCGGTCTACCAGTACTGACGTCACAGAGGAGGGTGGTGTTGGAGTCTTCGAGGGGAAAGTCTTCCCAACGGAGGGACGTGCAGGATGTCCTACAAGCTTTATACTCTGGATCCTGTCGTTGGGCTTCAGCCAGGGCGTTGTAATCCAATCCCAGTTGAACGGCAGCCAACGTGTTTCTTGACAGGGCATCGGCAACAGGATTCATTTTCCCAGGGACGTATTGAAGGGTGCAATTGTATTCAGCCACGGCGGAGAGATGTCGGCGTTGACGGGCGGACCAGGCGTCAGACTGTCGAGTGAAGGCGTGCACCAGAGGCATGTGGTCTGTGCGAATGACGAAGGGCATACCTTCTAAGAAATGGCGAAAGTGACGGACAACTTAGTGCACCGCCAGCAATTCTCGATCGAAGGTAGAATAACCCGATTCTGCCTTGGACAGTTTTCTGCTGAAGAAGGCCAATGGGCGGGGCGAGCCTTTGACCACCTGCTCGAGTACTGCACCAATAGCGACGTCACTGGCATCGGTGGAGAGAAGGAGAGGGGCGTGTGGGATAGGAAAAGTGAGAGCCGCAGCAGTTGATAGGGCCTTCTTTGCATTGCAGAAGGCTGCTTCTTGAAGGGGACCCCACTTCAGGTCCTTTGGCTTGCCCTTGAGGGAGGCGTAGAGGGGAGCAAGAGTGGCCACAATGGCTGGCAGAAAATGGTGATAATAGTTGATCATGCCAAGAATTCCTGCAGAACTTTAACGGTCGAGGGCGCAGGGAAGTTCTGAACGGCTGCTACCTTCTCAAGGAGGGGATGGACTCCTTCAGGAGTGATACGGTGCCCTAAGAACGACTCTTTGTTGGTGCCAAAGGTACACTTGTCGTACCGGAATACAAGGCCGTTTTGTTGCAGGCGGTCGAGCACGATGCGCAGGTGACGGAGGTGTTCCTCTTTTGAGTAGAACACAAGTATGTCGTCCACATAACATACACAGAAAGGGAGGTCCCCTAAGATGCCATCCATGAGACGTTGAAACGTTGCTCCAGCATTACGAAGGCCAAAACAGGACTAATTGAAGGTGTATGTACCAAACGGAGTGGTGATGGCAGTCTTGGGGATGTCTTCAGGGTTCATAGGCACCTGATAATACCCCTTCAGGAGGTCGAGCGTAGAGAAAACCTTCGCTTTGTGCAGGTAGGAGGTCACATCGGCAATGTTTGGGAGGGGGTAGTGATCCGGTTCTGTTTGCATGTTCAGGCGCCTGTAATCCCCGCACGGACGGAGGGAGCCGTCTTTCTTCAGAACGATGTGCAAGTGTGACGACCACGGGCTGGAGGCCTTTTGGCAAAGGCCCATTTCCTCCATTTCCGGTGCCAGACGGCTGAATTTTGCGAAGACTGGGGGTCCCGTCGTCTTGATATGGTGATAAATACCGTGCTTGGCAGGAACAGTGGGCGTTTGGCGAAGTTCTGGACGGAAAACTTCCGGGTACGACGTGAGGAGGTGGGCGTAGGTATCCGTGGGTGCGCTGATGTGGAGAGCGAGGTTAGAGGTGGGGGGGGGTTGAAGAGGTGTCGACAAGTACGAGTCTGCGTTGACCAATTGTCGGTGGGCGACATCGACCAGAAGGTAGAAATGAGAGAGGAAATTCACACCGAGGATTGGCATTGTGACGTCAGCAACGAGAAACTTCCAATTGAATTTACCGTTTCCGAACGATAATGTGAGGTTCTCGTAACCGTAGGTGGGTATCGCAGATCCGTTGGCAGCTACCAAGCGGACGTCGGCAGATGTAGACAGGCTACGTCGTGCCTTGAAGAGTTTCCTTGGCAAAAGAGAACGACAAGCACCCGTGTCTACCAAAAATCGCACGCCCGTTCCTGCATCCTGTAAAAAGAAAAGATTAGAAACACGGGAGGCCACTGCCACAAGCGATGGCCTACTTACACGTTTTTTGGCCACTGACAATCCTTGGCACATTTCTTCGCGGTTGCCCCGAATCTGAAGTGGTAGTAGCAAAACTGCGGCGGATGGGAGGTAGTAAGTGGCTGTAGATTGGGGCGCGAGCGATTGGTGGGTGGTGGGTGGCTGTGTCGCTGCCTCGGCACGTCACGGGGTAGGCGTGTATGTCCTACGGCATTCATGTCAGCTTCGGTTGACGTTGAATAGGCATCCTCTTCGTCAGGGGTGGAGGCGTTGATGGAGGTCTTGAAGTGGCTGTCCATAAGGGCGTCGGCTTTGGTCATCAAGTCCTTTATGGGTAAACTATCGACATCGGGTATGGCAGCGCGTACAGGTTCGGGTAAACGGCGTATCCAAAGGGCATGAAGTAGATTCACCTCACGAGGAGAGCCGTCTGCGGCAGGTTGAAGGCGAGCGATACTGGTCATTTCCCTGAGGGCAAGCGAAGCCCTTTGGTCCCCCAACGGTTGTTGCGAGAGCTGAAAAAGCTTTGCTATACGGGCGGCTGGCAACGGCGAGTACTGCTGCAGAAGGTATGTTTTGAGGGCGTCATACGCTATTGGGGTGTCTCCTTGTTCACAAAGCCAGTCGGATATTTCTGGGAAGGTGTCCTCGGGCATCGCCGCGAGAACATAATCCGCTTTGGTGGTTGAGCGAGTCACGCCCCTGATACGAAACTGGACTTCTGCGCGCTGAAACCAAGCAAACGCCTCTCCGCTGGAAAACGATGAAAGCTTGAATGGAGCAGCCGCAGCACCAACTGCCGTAGAGTCCGCCATAGTACCAACGATGAAGGGGCGAGGGGGTGGGGTTGGAAGGCGGTGGGAGAGAGTCGACTTCCGGGGTCACCAATGTGATGCAATCAACTGAGTTGTTTATTAAGGAACACTCTCCTTTATATATAAAACCTCAAGGCAACAGGACATAACATGTTCGAGAGACAGACAATGTTACAGAGCAAAACCGGAGACATGATCATTCAGGTTCTTTTTAGTGCGAGGGAAGATCGCAGATACAAGCATAATATAAAAAAGGAATTATGTACAATTGTGTGACACACAGTTGGTACACTACCCTTCCTTAAGGTGCCTTCAACAATCTTCTTGCAAAACACATTATTTGCAATCCCAACAAAATTTCCTTTTGCTAACTTCCACTCCTCTAAATTACCAGTTTCTCTCATATTCACTCTGTCATATGCCATTTTCAACCTTTCTTGATATTCACTTTTTACTCCAGGTTTTATCAACTCTTTAACCCTCACTAGCTCCCTTTTACACCTCCCACTCTATTCCCCCACTCATTTGCTACTACTAATTTTCCTTCCACAAAAAAATTATCAGACATACCGTTAGTCATACCCCTAAACACGAGCACGTCTTTCAATCTTCCAAACATTCTTCTAGTTATCAACACTCTTCTTTGTCTGCACATCGACTACACATAAAAGTGGAAAAGATAGAGACAAAGAAGTTTTGATGGCTAGAAGAATGTTTGGAAGATTGACAGACGTGCACATGTTTAGGGGTATGTCCTTGTGAGCTAAGGATAGAAGATTTGAGGGACCCTATAGGTTTATCTACTGAGTCATCAGCAGCCATTGCCTGGAGAGGAGGGTTGGGCGCTGATCACATGTACAGTATACTCGTATATGGTCAATCTCTAGGGCATTGTATTGCTTGATAGGGCAATGTCACTGTCCCTTGCCTGTGCCATTCATGAGTGGCCTTTAAACCTTTTAAAAATCACGTGGCTATGACGGATTTTATTTTTCAATCTCATTATTATTAAAACATTGAAACAATAGATAAACACATGTTTGGGTTGACTTATGCAGTTAATTCTAATAGACATGCGTTCTCCATCATAAGGCTCAATACTAGACAGTATTCTATCAATTTTATTTCAGCTTCTACCATGCATGAGCGGCTTTTGAACCTTTACACTAAATGGTAATAAGCATATATTTAAAAATATAAGTTAATTTACTCTTTGCACTTTTTAGGATAAATTAACCATTGCTCTGACATCTTTTCCTTTCGTTCTTTCGCAGGAACTGAAAACGAAGTGACCCAGGTCGAGGTGGTATCTGGTTTCAATGCTTCTCTTCCCTGTACTATTCGCATCCCTGAGATGATGCCCCTCTTCTTACGCTCTGGTACTTAGAGGAAAATGAGACGCCCATTTACAGGTAAGGGAATATGTGGTATATGATGAAATGATATTGTTATGAAAGGTAAATATAATGTGTTTGTTTAGGGTGGTTGTTTAGGAGAACAAATTGAGATAATACGTCTTGTGATAATACTGTTAAAATATGATTTAATACAGAAGTTAAGAAATCATGGCTAAATGAGACTATGATAACTTTATGACAAAACTCAGAATAAGATATTAAGTTGAAAGTGTATCTATCTTTAGCGGATAAAATACCATTTGTCAAAATAGAAAACAAAGATACAGATACATCTTTCTTCGGAATGGAAAATAAAGCTAGAATGATATATCATATGTCCTCAAAACAGAAAATTAGGCTAAAATAACATATGTCCTCAGAATATCAAATCATACCTGTGCTAAAAATAGAAAATAACACCAATCCTCCGAATAGAAAATGCCATCAGATAAAAAATGTTATCAGTTTCTCGAATAGAAAATTGAGCTAAAACGACACCTTTCCTGAGAATAGAAAATATAGCTAAAACGACACCTTTCCGGAGAATAGAAAATTTAGCTAAAACGACATCTTTCCGGAGAATAGAAAATTAAGCTAAAATGATACCTTGCCTGAGAATAGAAAATTAAGCTAAAACGACACCTTCCCTGAGAAGAGAAAATGAAGCTAAAATGATACCTTTCCTGAAAATAGAAAATGAAGCTAAGACGACACCTTTCCTGAGAATAGAAAATTAAGCTAAAACAACACCTTTCCTGAGAATAGAAAATTAAGCTAAAAAGACACTTTTCCTGAGAATAGAAAATTAAGATAAAACGACACCTTTCCTGAGAATAGAAAATTAAGATAAAACAATACTTTTCCTGAGAATAGAAAATTAAGCTAAAATGACACCTTTCCTGAGAATAGAAAATTACGCTAAAACAGCACCTTTCCTGGAAATAGAAAATTAAGCTAAAAAGACACCTCTCCTTTGAATAGAAAACTAATCTAAAACGACACATTTCTTGGTAATAAAAACTAAGATAAAACAACACCTTCCCTGAGAATAGAAAATTAAGCTAAAATGACACCTTTCCTGAGAATAGAAAATTAAGCTAAAACTATACCTTCCCTGGGGATAGAAAATTAAGCTAAGTCGACACCTTTCCTGAGAATAGAAAATTAAGCTAAAACGACAACTTTCTGGAGAATAGAAAATTGATTTAAAAACAACACCTTCCCTGAGAATAGAAAATTAAGCTAAGACGACACCTTTCCTGAGGAAAAAAAATTAAGCTAAATCGACACCTTTCCTGAGAGTAGAAAATTAAGCTAAAACGACACCTTTCCTGATAATAGAAAATTAAGCTAAAATGACAACTTTCCTGAGAATAGAAAATTAATCTAAAACCACACCTTTCCTGAGAAAAGAAAATTAATCTAAAACAACATCTTACCTGAGAATAGAAAACTAAGCTAAAATGACACCTTTCCTGAGAATACCAAATTAAGCTAAAACGACACCTTTCCTGAGAATAGAAAATTAATCCAAGACACCTTTCTTGAGAATAGAAAATTAAGCTAAAACGACACCTTTCCTGAGAATAGATAAATGACACTTTTACTGTGAATAGAAAATTAAGCTAAAACAACACCTTCCCTGAGAATGGAAAATTAAGCTAAAACGACACCTCAAAATAGAAAATTAAGCTAAGACGACGCCTTTTCTCAGAATAGAAAAATGATCTAAAACAACACCTTCCCTGTGAATAGAAAATAAAGCTAAAACAACACCTTCCCTGAAAATAGAAAATTAAGCTAAAACGACACCTGAGAATAGTAAATTAAGCTAAAACCACACCTAAAAATAGAAAATTTATCTAAAACAACACCTTCCCTGAGAATAGAAAATTTATCTAAAACAACACCTTCCCTGAGAATAGAAAATTAAGTTAAAACAACACCTTTCCTGAGAATGGAAAATAAAGCTAAAACAACACCTTCCCTGAAAATAGAAAATTAAGCTAAAACGACACCTGAGAATAGTAAATTAAGCTAAAACCACACCTGAGAATAGAAAATTTATCTAAAACAACACCTTCCCTGAGAATAGAAAATTTATCTAAAACAACACCTTCCCTGAGAATAGAAAATTAAGTTAAAACGACACCTTTCCTGACAATAGGAAATTTATCTAAAACAACACCTTCCCTGAGAATAGAAATCAAGTTAAAACGACACCTTTCCTGAGAATAGAAAATTAAGCTAAAAGCTAAAAAACACCTTCCCTGAAAATAAAAAATTAAGCTAAAACGACACCTGAGAATAATAGATTAAGCTAAATCGAGACCTGAGAATAGAAAATTAAGCTAAAACAACACCTGAGAATAGAAAATTTATCTAAAACAACACCTTCCCTGCGAATAGAAAATTAAGTTAAAACGACACCTTTCCTAAGAATAGAAAATTAAGCTAAAACAACACCTTCACTGAGAATAGAAAATTAAGCTAAAATGACACATGAGGACAGAAAATTAAGCTAAGACAACACCTTTCCTGAGAATAGAAAATGAAGCTAAAACGACACCTTTCCTGAGAATAGAAAATTGAGCTAAGACAACACCTTTCCTGAGAATAGAAAATTAAGATGAAATGATATTACATATTCATATTCATGTACACACATGCACATATATCAAATATCTATACATAAACATATATATATATATATATATATATATATATATATATATATATATATATATAATATACATATGTATCTCTCTCTCTCTCTCTCTCTCTCTCTCTCTCTCTCTCTCTCTCTCTCTCTCTCTCTATATATATATATATATATATATATATATATATATATATATATATATATATATACATATATATATATATATATATATATATATATATATATATATATATATATATATATATATATATATATATATGTATATAACGTTTGAGTCTAGAGAAAAATTTCTTTCTTTCAACATTTATTCTTGAAAATGACGGCAAAGGTTCCATCTATCATTAGTGAATGACAGCTTCAATATTCCCCAGAGCCTCAGATTAATCCGAAGACAGCTGTTACAAGAAAAAAAAAATGCAATATGCAAGATTCCGTCTTTGCAACGGCCATGAATAACCACCGAATGAACAAGTCAATATGTTTATGACATGTTTAGTGTGTTTATAAATCTACGTAGCCAAATGTTTATGCATAAGTAAGCGTCAGAAAAAAGTTTTGTTTCCAAGGAAATAATTTATCGTGATTTTATTTAATATGAACTAATAGTACATGTTTGTGATGCTTAGAAGTATTTTTTCAAGAAAATCTATAACAATAGGAAAGAGAGCAGTTTAATGCAATCTTTTTCACTAACGATAAATTCTTTTCTAATATTTACAAATAAAAGGAAATATATCTCAAATCCCTCATAATTTAGACTAGCAATTAAGCAATACTATTCACCCCTGTAAAATGTATGGATAAATTTAATATATAAACTTGAAAAATATTTTAGTATCAAATATAAATCATCTGTATGACCAGAAAATAAAAAGGTTTTCTACCTGGTGATTATTTTACTTTGGTGGCTCATCTCGTAGGTTATAAAGGTTTAACGGTCGGTCATGAATGGTAGCAAGCACGACAAAGCCCTAGAGACAGACCATATATAAAATGAGCAGCGTCCAAGCCTCCTCTCCACCCAAGCTAGGACCAGGGAGGGCCAGGCAAAGGTTACTGATGTGACTCAGCAGATAGATCTATAAGCTCCCAAAAACACGCCAACCTTAGCTCACAAGGATGGTAAGATTCCAGACACTAATGGCGCTAACGAGTCTGAGAGGGACTCGAACAACCGACTGGCAAACACCAGGAAGAGACGATACCAATAAGGTGGAACTTGACTAATTGGAGAAGACGGGCTTTCAAAACCAGGCTACCGCCTAAAAGTCGACCCACTTCTAAATGAGGTTGAGCATTGCTATTGTCAAGGGAAAAATTAAGTGGGCTAAGTAGGTTCACTGCTAAGGACATATAGAGATACAGTAAACAGTTATATGATAGAATATGTCTGTATATAAATATATATATATATAAATATATATATATATATATATATATATATATATATATATATATATATATATATATATATATATACATACATATATATATATATATATATATATATATATATATATATATATATATATATATATATATATATATATATATACATACATATATATATATATATATATATATATATATATATATATATATATACATATATATATATATATATATATATATATATATATATATATATATATATATATATGTATGTATGTATATATATACATACATACATATATATATATATATATATATATATATATATATATATATATATATATATATATATGTATGTATATATATATATATATATATATATATATATATATATATATATATATATATGAGTTACATGTAATATATTTTATTTTTTTCTAATTTCAAAGATAACTTCGAAAAGAGGAAAGTTTAATCTCTAAGGATGATGGTATATGTCACAGAAATTAATTTCTCTCATCGGAGACAGTCAGGGATTTTGCAAGACAACGGAGAACTTATTATTATTATTATTATTATTATTATTATTATTATTATTATTATTATTATTATTATTAGTATTATTATTATTATTATTATTATTATTATTATTATCATTATTATAAAGTGTTCCACGAAATTAAATATGAAGTATATCATCAATAGAAAATCTTATGTAAGTCATATTTCAATGTAACAGCTAGCTTAAAAGCAGGGTGACTTTAATCCTTGCCTACAAACGAATAGAGACACTCAACCTGGAACATGTTAAACGCAATTAAAAAACAATAGTCATAATATAATTAATTAATCGATATGGATATTCATTATAAAAATTACCATTTTGTCCAGTTCCGTGAGAAAGTTAATATTCATTTTGGATGTTATTAACTCTGACAGTGAAAAATACAGCTACAATGGAATAGTTTCGTTTTACGTATTTCTGAATCTTATTTATACATAACCGCAGTGATATGAAAGAGAGTAAAGGCAACTCAGACTTAGATAAGCGAGATTGAACACATTGTGGACGGTGGCAAGTGGCCTAAGAACTTAATCTTATTGGTTATCTTTTTCCTTTTTATTTCATTTTTTATTTTATTTTTTTTGTATATCGGCTTCATAATACATAGCTCTCATAAATACGGTTGCTACCTGCTTAATAAATAATAATAATAATAATAATAATAATAATAATAATAATAATAATGATAATAATAATAATAATAATAATAATAATAATAATAATAATAATAATAATAATAATAATAATAATAATACATTCTTTAATGCAGATACCATTCTTGGGTTACTTCTCGTAGACTGGTATTGTTTCACATATTTATATGTATTACGAGAGAGAGAGAGAGAGAGAGAGAGAGAGAGAGAGAGAGAGAGAGAGAGAGAGAGAGAGAGAATTAAACTCATAATACTTATCTATTTAATAATACAAAATAAGTAAAATTTTTACCTTTCTTCGAAAGTATTGTATCTCAAGATTTACAATTTATACAATTAGTAAATTAAATTAAAGTTAAAAAATCGAGTCATACTTAATTTATAAAGATCTTTTTCAAGATTAATTAAAGAATAGAAAAGTTATTTGTTACAATGTAATCCTCCAGATAATATCCTTCCTTTTCTACCCCATCTCAGCTACGACCAGAGGACGGTCGTCAGCGGAACGTCGTGGGCCGACAAAAGCGTTTTCAGCGGGCGGGCCCACTACCTGGCCCACCTGAGTCCCCCCGTCATGCTAATCATGAGGGCCAGTATCAAGGACGAGAGACTGTACCGGTGTAGGATCGATTTCCACAATTCGAACTCCAGGGAGACCTGGGTTCGACTTCGGGTTATAGGTAGGTTGGGATATGCCGTCTTTCGTCTAGGTCAGGCAAGGAGTTTTATGGGGGGGGGGAGGTCAAACTTGGGTTGAGAATGGGGTCTTAGGTAACTTAAGACAAGAAGATTCAATATGTGTGTATATCTATGTCTATATAAATATATACTGCATACATATATAAATATACATAAATCTATAAATATATATATATATATATATATATATATATATATATATATATATATATATATAAATATATATATATATATATATATATATATATATATATATATATATATATATATATATATATATATATATATATATATATGTATGTATATATATATATATGCATATATATACATATATAAATATATAGGTATATATATATATATATATATATATATATATATATATATATATATATATATATATATATATATATATATATATATATATATATATGACGCACACAAACATGCACACACACACACATATATATACATATATATATATATATATATATATATATATATATATATATATATATATATATATACATATATATATATATACACACACACACACACACATATATATATATATATATATATATATATATATATATATATATATATATATATATATATATATATATATATATGTATGTATGACTTTATATACATATATATAAGCATATATATATACATACATATTTATAGTTATATATATATATATATATATATATATATATATATATATATATATATATATATATATATATATGTGTGTGTGTGTGTGTGTGTGTGTGTATGTATGTGTGTTTGTGTGTGCATGTGTATGTATGCAGTTATGTGTACATTTGCATGTGAGAGAGAGAGAGAGAGAGAGAGAGAGAGAGAGAGAGAGAGAGAGAGAGAGAGAGAGAGAGAGAGAGGGGGGGGGGAACCCAAGTAGTATCCCGAGCATCACAAAATTGCTCATACAACTCTATTGTTATGAGCAAAACTCTCAGACCAGACTGAATACGAAAATATAATGGATTTTTAGAAAATTAAACATGAAAGTTACTGTAGAGAGAGAGAGAGAGAGAGAGAGAGAGAGAGAGAGAGAGAGAGAGAGAGAGAGAGAGAGAGAGAGATTAGCTAGCTTTAAAGTTGCACTTGGAATATAGTAGGATAAGGCAATTTTGGACAGAGGCAATTTTGGACAAGTGAGGCAAAAATTGTTTGGTTTTGAAAAAGTATTAAATACCACTTGAAAAATTGTTGAATATGGGTGTCCAATAATTGCCTCACCTTCATTTCAGGGCTTCTCAAAAATAATACTAGAAATTATTTCTAAAAAAAATTAGTAGATGATACTAAAGGAAGATTAAAAAAAAAAAAAAAAATTATGAAAAAATCTGGAATATCTAGTGTCCAATTTTGCCTCACCTCGAAAAATGGTGAGGCAATTTTGGACACTTGAATGAAAAAATGACTAGTTCATAATGTTAAGTTATTAAGTAATAGATTTTGTAATTTTCTTATCTTTTATATTATTCTTATATATATATATATCTATATATTTTCTTAATAATTTTAACCAAAAATGATAGTTATTTGAAAATATTTTTGACCATTTACTTCAAGAGGAAAAATGTTGATTTATTAAAAACGGAAAAAGAAAAAGGTTTTCTTTTCAAAGGAGATATTAATAAAACCTATTACTAATGGAAAAAAATATGTACAATACAAAACCTGAAATGAAAGTGAACAATTCAATATATATTATAGCCATATACGTAACAAATATGCCTGAATATAAGTCTTGTCTATTTACTTCAACTGACTGTTAAAAAAACTGCTTCTGTTCTTTTATAGATGGGACTAACCATTTTCGTTAAGGCCTGGGTTTCATAAATAAAGGACCTTTAATTACATCTGTGATTTGAAAAAGGTATGTATCCGTTTGGTGTTCTGAATACTCCTCTACCCCTGATGCCTGGAGTTGGAAAAGAAAGCGTAGGAAGGACGACATCAAGAGCAGAAAAGTCATTAATGGAATGGAGAGCTGTATATAGCAGATGGTCATTTGCAAAGTTTGAATCAAAGCCGTGCAATATGAATATTATAGTTAACTATGCACCAACAAATGATTACCCTGAAGACAGGAAAGATGAAAACTATAAAGAATTGCAGAGTGTAACAGATGAGATCCCCGGAGAGAGATATGAAAATTGTGATTGGTGACTTCAATGCCGAAGTTGGAAGGAATAATCGAGGTATGGAGAATATGATGGGTGTTGAGGATCTTGGCGAAGTTGCAAATGAAAATGGGGCACATTTTATAAGTTTTTGTTCAACAAACAATCTAGTTATGGGAGATATTCTTTTTCCAACACAAAGACATCCACAAATAAACATGGGCTTCATCATGTGGTAGTTACAAAAATCAAATAGATCACATAGCCATTGATTAAGAGAGGAGGAGGACTCTGAGAAGTGTAAGAAGCTATAGTGGTGCAAATATTGGTAGTTACCACTAGCTCCTCTTGCTACACTGAAATTAAAACTGAAAGCACAGAACAGAAATGTAGATAAAATATATAGGTTTGATACAACTAAGCTTCTAGAGGATGAGCACAGAAATCTTTGCAATTGAATGTAGGAATCGATTTGCAGTCTTAGAGACTTTAAGAGGCAAATACCAAACAATTTACGAATGATACTTGGGAGACTATAAAAAGGAGACAAAGATAGAAGTTGATTGTTAAACGTTTTTGAGGAAGTAATGAAATTTTCAAGGCAGAGCATGCTAAGTATTCCAGTATTGATAATGAGGTCAAATTAAAAACCAGAAATGACTGGAGAGAATGTTTAGACAAGAAAGCAGATGAGTCTGACAAAGCTATGGATTGAGGGAGTGACTATGGTATAAGAATTGCACATAGAATTATTATAGAAATATCTACGGGAACAAAGAAGAAGAAGCATATACCCATCAAAAAGAAAGATAGAGCTGTTATAACAGCAGATGAAGAAAGGCACCGTTGGATGGAACACTCTAGGAGATATAAAAGGAATAATTTGATGATATACCTGAAGCTGAGGAAGACCTTGATGTGCCCATCAATGAATTCAGTGTGTTTGAAGTCGAAGCTATCTTTAAAAAAACTCGAAGAGCTCGAAAGTCTCTGGTTACGATTGAATACTCCCAGATTACTTGCAAGATTATTTTGTAGAATGTGGCGTGAAGAGACAAAGCCTGATGAATGGGAGCTAAGAGTGTTGGTGAAAACGGTAAAAATAGGATCTGACGGATTGCAACCATTGCAGAGGCATCACACTTACGTCAGTTTTCATGAAAATACTATGTTGTTTATCCTCCTCATGCATTTTGTAATGCATAGAACAGTTGGGGATGTTGGAGAAGGATTGGAGTGGATTGGTAACAGGAAATTAGCTGACTTAGAGTATACTAATGACGCTGTCCTTATTAGCAGAACACCACAGGTCAAGATAAATAGAAGACAGCCAGAGATGAGGAGAATAGAACATGCAATGGAAGATGAAATATCATTGGAATGAGAAAGGTTTTATGAGGTGGAAGCATTTAAATATTCAGGAACTATGATATCTAAAAGAAAAAAGAAAAACACCAAAATAATATATATATTCAATAAAAAAGTGACTTGTTTCGAGGGTTCCATTTGTTTACAAGAGAAATTATTTTAATCATTTCCATAAAACTTCAAGAGTTTCCTTTTGAAATTGAAGTAAATAACTATTTTTGAAAAATGTTTAGTTATTAAGACTTACATAAATGAATTCGAGTGAATTGTCAGCTATTATTAAAAAAACGAAACACTAAGGGAAAAATTATCTTCGTTTTCCACGAATAAAACCTCAACCAGCAAAGAACAAAGCCTAAATTTTTCCAAGTCTTAACGAGATCAGCTTCTTTTCAAAATTTGTTCAGTATTTTTATGTAAACCGCATTTTGAATGGACTGAGCAATATTCATAGTTTTCGAGTATGGAAGAGTAAAGGCTGGCTATATTTTCGGTTTCATTTCAAGAATACAAAAGTTTGGGGCTGATTTGACTTTGGAGTTACTAATTAAATTGACAAAGATTTTAGGTTAACTTTAAGGTTACCAATTAAATTGGCAAAGCTTTTAGGTTGACTTTAAAGTTACCAATTGAATTGACAAAGCTTTTAAGTTGACTTTCGGGTTACCAATTAAATTGACAAAGCTTTTAGGCTGACTTTGGGGTTACCAATTAAATCGTCAAACATTTTGGGTTGACTTGTGGCAACAGTCTATTTTGAATTTAGATGTAAACCTCTTAACATACAAAAGATGTTTTTTACAAACAAAATTAATAGAGAATATAAAAACCAAAAAGTGCCTCGTTAATATATGTTTATATTTAAAACTGAAATGGTTAAAACTAGCATCATTAGAGCCACTAATAGGCTCAGCTATTTGGAGTGACTTTTAATTGCCTCTAATTTCGATGCCCTAAAAAGTTCCCTGTAATTTTAGTGTACAAAATAGAACATTTTTTTGCCAATGACAACGTGTAATATTTGACGAGTAGATTGGATGAGGAACCTTGACGCAATAATTGACAGTAGTCTCTGGATACATGAGGGACCCACCCGAGTGATTACTGGAATCCCTATTACCTGATATCACAAACAGTAATGGGAATGGGAATAATCCACTAATCACAACATCTGATTGTTTCATTTAACTTTGGACGTGGAGGAATTAAACTGCGTTACTTCCAACTGATTATCTCGAAAGGAGAAGGACTCGACCTCAATTAGCTGTTAGTGTTCCTAATTGGAAATTGCACAGAGGTATTTAGATTCCTAATTGTAACTTCAACACAGGTATTTAGGTTCCTAATTGTAACTTCAACACAGGTATTTAGATTCCTAATTACAGCTTGCACAAAAGTATTTAGATTCCTAATTGCAACCTGCCTGCAGGTATTATCAGACCAAAAGAGGCCATGGGGCTATTATCATCAACTCGTTCTTCTAAAAGCTAATTTTTCTCCATCTTATTCTTTCTCCTTTAATAAAAATCATCTTAAAATAGGTTCTTCTAAAGGCTAATTGCATGGTGTTTCATTCGGCTTGATATTATTCTTTCTTTAATCAAAAGTAGCATACAAGCTATTTAAATATGGTAATTATACTAATGGCTAGTGTACGCATCCCGTCAAAAATGACGGCTGAATATTTAGATACTTATGTACACACACCCTCACATAGATATTCAATTACCCCCAACACTCCCCCTTTTCTAACTACATCAAGGTAGTTCAGGCAATTAGCGGGAGATTATCAATAAAAAAACAATTAATATTGATTTCTCCCTTATCCCTAAATCCACTTAACTTCAGATGCACTGACGTTTCATCGCCTCCACAAAATCTTCCATACTTGGCTTCGCCAAAACCATAACTTTCTTTGTTTGTAAACTTCCACATAAACTACAGTACCGATTTTGACTTAACGTGGTAGTCATGTTGGGTATGACCCAAAGATGGAACTGTATATATTACAGATGTAATCTTCCTCAGCACGAAGATAACTCAATACATAGTAGTCTACATAAGGAAAATTGAAAGTTGTGTATATGTAGAAATGCTCAACAGTTTCGTCCGCCAATGGACCTCTTCTTGGAGCGTTTATTATACAAAGAAATATTACACACTTTTGTACATACAGGAAAGGCTTCAAATCATAAAAAAAAAAAAAAGATATAATTATACTATTACTACCCAACAGGCAAAAGTCACTTAACATGGGGATAAAACTAGTAAAAGTTGAAATTACAAATTAACATGAAAACAAGTAATGGAATGGTTGACAAGCACCCAAGTAAATAAAACAAGCCAAAAAAGAAAGAACTATTGAAAAACATTTTCAAGTTTGTATTGACACGTTATACTGTGTAAGATAAAAGGATCCAATTTATATATGCCTGGAGATAAATTAAAATTCTTATTCCTACTATAGAATATACATGCTGATTCAATGACATTCCTCTCTATAAAATCAGTATTCTT
>NC_090753.1:54942154-54959654 GCF_036898095.1 Palaemon carinicauda
ATATATATATATATATATATATATATATATATATATATATATATATATATATATATATATATATATGCACATGAATGTGTATGTACGTATGCAACGAATATGTATGAGTTTGCGTATATTGCTGTCTTGTATGTATAAGTATATATATAGATATATAGTGTGTGTAAATACTTACATATATATATATATATATATATATATATATATATATATATATATATATATATATATATATATATATATATATATATATATATATTTGGGCTCAAGCCATGTCGTCCTGATGTAAGTTCCTATAGGGTAGCTTCCTAGGGTATATTACAACTACGGCGATATTCCCAGAGAATTTACCTTAAGGTACCAGAATTCTAACTCCTGGAGCGAGTATCCCTCGTGAAAGGGATATCGCGACATATCAGAGGACGTATTCTAGACACGTCACATGGCAATCTACGACCTGAACAGAGATTTCGTCTCGTAGGAGGGAGATTGACGAGATACGAATTCGGGAAAGAAAAAGGGGAGCCGCTCCCAAGGCTTCCCTATCCCCCGATTCGTATGCGTGCCTGGCGCCAATCCTGGCGCCATCTGTATTCCTTTTTGCGTAGCTTAACAACTCGGTGTTTTTTCCTGTTTTTCTCGCAAATCTTGGATTTATTCAGCTTTTCATGGTTTCTCCGTCTTCGTTGGCCTCGGATAAGTTGAGTATAGTGTCTGTTATGTATAAATGTAGGCTCTTGGTAAAATTTTGAGTGATTAATAGGATTAATCTTTGATACAAGAGCCGTAGCCTACCAGAGGTGTCCTGGACACTGTCACTCGCTAGGTATAAATTAGTTAGTCAGAGTGACATTCCTGGTTGTTTTGCTTAATAAATTTTAGCTATTTAGCTTTACATAGGATTTCCTTTCGTGCTTAGTATTATTTGGCGAAGTATTCGCCATTCTGGCCTACGCTAGGCCATGTAGCCTAGTCGTTTGGTCCTAATACTTAATGCATGATTTTGGTTTTTCCGAGTGTAATTAAAATTTTATTGAAGCTTTAGGCTATATTTTATACATTTTAGACTGTGTGGAATATTTCCAAGATTGTATACGTGAGAGTTTCGGTGAATTAGGTAATCGATTCTCTTGGTGCCTAGGCTAATTGCTTATGGAGCCTTAGTATACTTTATCATACTCCCCGGTTGCTTTCTTTTCTTCGGAGAAGGTATGCAATCCCTTTCCCTCTGTTTAAGCCTTGGGCTTATCCCTAAGTGGTTTTTTCCGAATTTATTTTCGATAAAACTATACTAGGGTGTTACTGTACCTTCCTGTTCCAGCAAAGTCTGGTTCAAAGAGGGACAGAACAACAGAGTTTTTAGTCTGAGTCCGTGTTGTCTGGCTTGGGGCAGAGTCCCCCTCGCTGACCTAACACTTACAAAGGGAGCTTAGCTCCCTTAGGTCACTACCGAAGGTTTCTGTAAGTTATGATTCCTTCTTTTGTGATCGACCACACTAAGTCCTGTTGCTGTTCTCGGGGGAGGATAAATTCTTCCCTTGGGAGTAGCAACGCCTTCCTTGCTTTGGTGCTCTGGAAGCTGGCAAGTATTGCTGGCCCTTTCCCTTAGATCTCCCTTAGGCTAAGACAAAGTTCTTGGCTGCGGGTGATCTGTCACTAAAGCAAGGTTGGCAGGACCCTCTTGTCCCTTCCCCCTCTATCTCCGTAATGGCCTAGCCATTACTGTACTGTACCTTGCCGGCCGGCAGAGCTGGCCGGCAGGGGTATTACTGTACTGTACGTCATTCTACTTCTGGACCTAGTATAGGTTGGGATGTGGAATTGACTAAGCCCATTGCCGGCCGGCAGAGATGCTGGCCGGCAAGGGTCTTATGTTTTCGAGTGCTGCCCGGACCTCTCTTGGTCCCTCATCCATGCCTGCCGGCAGAGCCGGACGGCATTGGTCAAGGAAGCCTGAATTAAGTTTCTCCCCTTCCTTATATGCACTCTTTCGGTTGCCGGGCTTGGGGGGTTGTGTACACTCTTATCCCGGCATCCATTCTATTTTCTTCTAGTGCTGTACCTGTCCCGGCTGCCGGCCTCATAGGCCGGCAGCCGGGCAGGTGTAGTCTTCTGGTTCTTTTGCTGCCGGCTGGCATCGGTCTTGTACCTTTGCCGGCCGGCTTATGTCAGTCCTTGTCTGCCGGTCACCAAGAGTGTGGCCGGCAGCTGGGTACTACCTTGTGTAGTTGCTGGCCGGCAGTCATTGCCGGCCAACACTGGCTGTTGCCGGCCGGCAGCTGCTGCCGCCGGCACAGGCATTTGAACCAGAGTGCTGCCGCCCTATAGCTGTTAAGTAGTATACTTTAAAGCTAGTTGTGGTGTGTGCCGGCCGGCAAAGGTAGGCCGGCACACATCCTCCTATACTGTACTAGTATTCTTCTGTATAGCATATACAGTAAGAAGAAAACTATAGTAAAGGTTTAGGTACAGCACTGTATCTTCTAACACTATTGTGTTTTCTTGCACAGCCCTTTGCTGTTGCCCTCAGATAGGAAGCAGAGTTCTTCCCTGTCTATTATCCAGGATTTTAAAATCATTGCCTAGGTGTGAGCTCCACCTGTTTCCTCTGGAAACCTTGCATTGGTTACTCTAGTAGAGATAAACCATTTTGATTTTATTATCTGGAAGGCTGCAACAATGGGTTGTGAGGGAAACACAAGTGTGTGTCTTTCCTTTATGAATTGTTATGCTATACTATGCATATCCAGTGATACATAGTTCACCTGATACTCATGGAAATTTCTTCTCTTTACAGGAGGACCCTCCGAAGTGCGGAAATGTTTTCTGCAATGTCCGCAGCAAGAACCTCTGCGGACATGAGTGTTGTAGGAGACACGCAGCATGCGCTGTCTCCAAGGATGATCTCCAGTATTGGGAACCTCAGGTATGTACTGTATGCACTAACCTGATTACTGAGGCTTTTGATTCCCCTAGAACGGCGGAATCAAGGGATATAGCTAGGGAAAAGCTTCGTACTTGGGTAAGGGGCTTCAAGAAGAACACCTCTGGCCCTTATCTTCCAAGTGAGAAGATGAGGGCGTATCTTTTTCCCCAGGCATCAGCTGAGGCAGTGATTCCCCAGCCTCAAGAGGAGATCCCTCAAAATCAAGTCCAGGTGGACGAGGAAGTCGCAGATGCGATGCAAGACATCCAGTTGTGTGACAGGATGTCTGACCTGGACGAACGTTTGGAAGAAGACCTCCTGGCAGAAGGTCAGGATCAAGTTCAAACCCCGGATGTCGTAGAGGATGAGGTCGACGAGGTGTCGGCTACTCCGGTTCAGATGCCGGAGCCTATCCCCTCAACATCGGCTGGTCTCCCAGTAGAACTGGGACAGGCCCTCTCTTCGATTGTTGGAATGATCCAACAAATGCAGAAGGAGAATCAGGAGAAGGCGGCTGCAATGGAACTGCGTATGCAGTCCCTAGCAGAATCACAGGGGCCCCAGAAAAGGCTCAATGTGAAAGACCTTCCCATATGCTCAGATGCTAACCCATGGAGGTATGCTGAGCACATGCCGATGACGACTGGTAAGATTGTCATCTCGGTTAAGCTGGGTTCAGTTCCCCTAGAGGAGGTAGAATTCTGGCCCAGCAAGGCATCATATCCGGACTGCTATGTCCGGCTGAGAAAAGAACCAGCTTCAAGGGAGGAGACAGAGCCGAAGGAGGTCATTATTATGGACCACGCTAAGGCTCAAGCCCTACTTTCATCCTCGATGAAAGAGAGGGGCTTCTCGAATTCGAAGGTAGCTGCATTGAGCAAGAAGCTCCCTTCTTTTGTGTCCTCTCCTGATAGAGCCTTCCCCTTTTTACAAAAAGGGTTTGCGGCTGTCCTAAAGGCAGTCGAGGCCGGCAAGCCTTGCCCCTCCCTGGAGGAGTGTAAACCCTTGTCGCTGGCTCTGCCTATGGACCACAAAGACTGGAAGGATGTCCATCTGACATTCTCAGTGGGAAAGTTGGAGGCTGATATTGCCGGACGGCAATTCGGCGAGGACCTCCACAAGCTGCCCGAATCTCTTTTACGAAGAGAGTTCGAGACCAAAGAAAGACTGGCTGCCTCAATGTCTCATCAGACCACTCTTGAGACAATGGCAAGTGACCCTAAGGTCCATGAAATGTTCATGGTAGTGGCTAAGTCTCACCTAGCCACAGTGACGAAGGACCTTTATGGCTTTGAGTATTTCCAACTGCTCCGAGAATTCCCAAATGCTTCGAAGATTCCCAACTGCTCCAAGGATTCCCAACTACTTCGATGATTCCCAACTGCTCTGAGGACTCCCAACTATTTGAGGATTCCCAACTGCTTTGAGATTCTCAATGGCTTCGAGGATTCCCAACGGCTTCGAGGATTCCCAACTACTTCGATGATTCCCCACTGCTCCGAGGATTCCCAACTGCTTCGAGGATTCCCAACTGCTTCGCGGATTCCAAACTGCTTCGAGGATTCCCAGCGGCTCTGATGATTCCCAACTGCTCCGAGGACTCCCAACTGCTCCAAGGATTCCCAACTGCTTCGAGGATTCCCAACTGCTCCAAGGATTCCCAACTGCTTCGAGGATTCCCAACTGCTCCAAGGATTCCCAATTGCTTCGAGGATTCCACACTGCTCAAAGGATTTCCAACTGCTCTGAGGATTCCCAACTGCTCCAAGGATTCCCAACTACTTTGAGGATTCCCAAGTGCTCCAATGATTCCCAACTGCTTCGAGGATTCCCAAATGCTTCGAGGATTTCAAACTGCTCCGAGGATTCCCAATTGCTTCGATGATTCCCAACTGCTCTGAGGACTCCCAACTGCTCCAAGGATTCCCAATGGCTCCAAGGATTCCTAACTGCTCCGAGGATTCTCAATTGCTCCGAGGATTTCTAAGTGCTTCGAGGATTCCCAACTGCTCCAAGGATTCTCAACTGCTCCGAGGATTCCCAACTGCTCCGAAGATTCTCAACTGCTCCGAGAATTCCCAAGTGCTTCGAGGATTCCCAAATGTTCCGAGGATTCTCAACTGCTCCGAGGATTCCCAACTGCTTCAAGGATTCCCTACTGCTCCGAGCATTCTCAACTGCTTCGAGAATTCCCAACTGCTTTGAGGATTCTTTTAAAGACTCATGACATTTATTTTAGTCCTCCTCTTCTTCTTTCGTTTCTTTTAGCGTCATTAGAGGCACCTCGTCTGCAGCAATGTTCGTTTACATAAATTTATCCTTATCATTTGACATTTGCTTCTCTTCTCATTTATCCATTACGAATTCGAATGTATTACGGGGAACGTTTGACATGATTAGGAGTGAGTGTTTGTGCTCACGCGCGCGCGCGCGCGCGCGCGCGCGTGTGTGTGTGTGTGTGTGTGTGTGCGTGTGTGTGTAATGTAAAAATGTTTAATATTAGTTCGGACGGAAAAGAATGATAAAAAATATATCGCCGAATGAGTGTCAATGTCAGCTCATGTTTTCATGTTTGAATTGATAATAAATAATCAGTTAAACAAATAATCGCTGCATTTGTTGGGAAAAATAGTACGTTTTTTCATGTCCGAATAATTAGGATCAAACGTTTTGATGCAATCTATAAATATTGTTTTATCATAGCGCGTATGAAATATGCAAAATTAAGTAAACATTCACAGCAGTTGATGGTAAAGTTAAATTCATTTAAAAAATTTAATGAATTATGAGAAATTCGTCTGATGTTAGTTGGAATTATTTTAGAAATTCTACGTTTCAAGTACCACTTTTCCTTTACCTTCAGATTATTCCTAAGATATGTCCATTTCATCTCTCATGTCATAATGTTACAGTTTATTATTCAGTAATTGTATGTAATTATAAAGAGAACTTTTTAAACTGATAATTACCACGACATAATTTTAAAGTTTAGTAGTCGTAAATTTATGTATTTCTAGTAATTTTTATTAGATAGGAGGCTAAGTAAAGTTATGAATGTCCAAAATGATTAGACGAATCTTCCTTAAACAATGGTAATGTTGTTCTTAACAATGGTAATTAAATGTGGCTTTTACCTTTCATAACTGTCTTATATTAATGTGACTCTTACCTGCTATGTGTATCTTAGGTTCCCGTTAAATTTTTAAAGATCAATTTAATCTGCAATTTAACTCTTCAAGATTTTGTTTGTGGTATATCCTTACTTCGAGATTTTGTTTATTGTATAAAATGCTTCGTTAAAATTTTTAATAACAATACTTTTTTATCAACTGTTTCGTCATATTTGATTTAAGTAGAAGAGCAGCTCATTCTATAATTTCAATCAACTCTCTTTTCAATATTCGTTTAAACCTTTGCTCAGTCACAAAATCAGAAATATTTCTGACTTAAAACACAGGATGAAAAGGAATTTTATCCTTTTAGAAAAAAAAACCGTCGCTATTTTTTTTTTTTTTTTTTTTGCAAATTGAAATAGCGAAATAGTAAATATATCAAACGGAGCTGCAGTGCTGTTATTGCAAAAGTTGCCATTGCAAAACGTGGCATGATTAATTAGGTGGTTAACTGTTGTCATTGCATTTCAAAGATGGCGTTTGCAATCCACTTGTTCAACGTCAATTTCTTTATTATTATTATTATTATTATTATTATTATTATTATTATTATTATTATTATTATTATTATTATTATTATTGTTATTATTATTATTATTATTATTATTATTATTATTATTACAACCATAGTTGTAAAAGCAGGATATTATAAGACCAGGGGGTCCAAAAGGGAAAAATAGCCAAGTGAGAAAAGGAAACAAGGAAAAATTAAATATTTTAAAAAGAGTAACATTAAAATAAATATGTTCTATATCATTATTGTTATTATTATTATTACTTGCTAAGCTACAGCCCTAGTTGGAAAGCGGGATGCTATAAGCCCAAGGGTTCCAACAGGGAGAAAAGCCCAGTGAGAAAAGGAAACAAGGAAAGATATTTTAAGAAGAGTACCATTAAAATAAATATCTCCTTTATAAACTATAAAAACCCTAATAAAACAAGAGGAAGAGAAATAAGATAGAATAGTGTACCCGAGTGTACCCTCAAGCAAGAGAACTCTAACCCAAGACAGTGGAAGACCATGGTACGAAAGTTATGGCACTACCCAAGAGTCGAGAACAATGGTTTGATTTTGGAGTGTCCTTCTCCTAGAAGAGTGTATACTATTGCTAAAGAGTATCTTTTACCCTAACGAAGAGGGAAGTGGCCACTGAACAATTACAGTACAATTGTTAACCTCTTGGGTGAAGAAGAATTGTTTGGTAATCTCAGTGTTGTCAGGTGAATGAGAACAGAGGAGAATATGTGAAGAATAGGCCAGACTATTCGGTGCGTGTGTGTAGGCAAAGGGAAAATGAACCGTAACCAGAGAGAAGGATCCAATGTAGTGCTGTCAACCCAGTCAAAAGACCCCCTAACTCTCTAGCGATAGTATCTCAACGGGTGGCTGGTGCCCTGGCCAACCTACTGCCTACAAGCTATAACAAAATAAGAGGAAGAGAAATAAGATAGAATAGTGTGCCCGAGAGTACCCTCAAGCAGGAGAACTCTAATCCAAGACAGTGGAAACATTGATTACTATTCTTAGCATCTTCGAGTTTCTAGCGAGAGCCAATCAGAGAAAAGTGGCAATTTCCCGTGGAATAAAAACCACGAACAATGAGCACAATCCATCCAGCAGAGAGGAAATCAATATGCAAAGTGGCTGGATATTAAATGCAGTGCAATTGCACAATTCTCTGATAGGTGATGGTGCATTTCATGTTGGAGTATAAAACGCTGGCGTATTTTCTCGAGCGTAATGGCCAAAGCCTGCGTAGGGGGAAGGAAGAAGTTATAATTTTCATGAATAAAACATGTTCCAGCAACGAGGGGCTTTACTGACTCGATGGATTAATTAGTGGAAATGTTTGCTTAAAGGGGGTAGTGAACAATTACTGCCTCCAGGTAATACAAGAGAGGATTGGTACGTCAAGTTAGGATTTTTTTGACATTGCGTAACTTATCGAAGCTTGGACCTAGGTGCCTATATTTTGCTTCCAAATATGGGGGTGGTGGCTAGATTAAGGAACCCTAGACTGGTTTGAAGGAAATTATAAACGAAAAGTTTATTGTCCGTAGAATTGCGGTCACATAAAGAAAAATATAGATATGAATAATTATTGCGTGTTGTATGTAGGCTTTATTAGATTATCTAAATCTGGTTGGCATAGACTTTAGACTTTCGTTAATCTACACATACTAAATATATGACTTTAAATTTCATTTCGTAAGAATCGTCTCCGACATAATAATAATAATAATAATAATAATAATAATAATAATAAACCATTGAGGAATGAACATATTCCAGTTCGCTGCCAAAGTACAATAGCGAATAAGGACCAATTTTCCTAATCTCTCGAATCCTTTCAAAGGTGACCGAAAACGTAATTTATTGACCAGCATTTAAATAAGAAGAATACAGGAGCATTTTATGGGACCCCTCTGAATAGTAGTTCTATAAATGATGGAAGCATTTCTAAGCATTTCCATTTGGAAATCATACCGCATAGAACGTCAAGTGTGTTCACATTTTATCTCTCTGATGCTGTAGATGTTTTTAATTTAGGTTACGATTCCTCCTCCTCCTCCTCCTCCTCCTCATCATCATCATCATCATCATCATCATCATCTCCTCCTCCTCCTCCTCCTCCTCTTCCTTATCATCATCATCATCATCTCCTCCTCCTCCTCCTCCGTAAGTCTCTCTCTCTCTCTCTCTCTCTCTCTCTCCAGCATCTCACTCTGAAGACCAAGACAGAGAAAGAGACTTGTTTACTTTTCCGCAGAGAGAGAGAGAGAGAGAGAGAGAGAGAGAGAGAGAGAGAGAGAGAGAGAGAGTAGTCATTATATGTTTACTTACATATATAATTTAACACAGAAAGTGAAAAGTGTCAATATGTGTTTACCTACGCACGAATACGCATATTCACTTACATATTTAATTCTCGTGTTAAATTATATATGTAAGTAAACATATAATGACTATTTCTCTCTCTCTCTCTCTCTCTCTCTCTCTCTCTCTCTCTCTCTCTCTCTCTCTCTCTCTCTCTCTCTACAGAAACATTTTATTTAAATGATGTTACCAAAGGTATAGGTAACACCCTCTCTCTCTCTCTCTCTCTCTCTCTCTCTCTCTCTCTCTCTCTCTCTCTCTCAATTGTGTTATAGCACGCAAGGTCCTGCTTAATGAAGACGCTTTTAAGAGCCCTTTTAAAAGAGCTTAAGGATCATTCCTTCAGAAAAATGTTAATGACTCGTCATAAGATGTTTTACCCCCCGAGGGTGTTCGGTGCCTCAGGAGATCCGAAAACTCATTTGCGTGTGTGACAGTAGTGTCTTACAGTAGATGGCTTTTAGAGAGAGAGAGAGAGAGAGAGAGAGAGAGAGAGAGAGAGAGAGAGAGAGAGAGAGAGAGAGAGTCTTTGTTCCTTATGTTTATAAACCCGAAGTTCATTGTAGCAAAATGTCATTGTCTTGTGTAGTAGAAAACTTCAATTCGCTCGTCTATTCAGCCTCTTTTTTTTATTGGATAATGGACTGGCCTAGTTCAAGCAGGAGGCCTTATGCCATTATGGTCCAAATGTGTTTATTAATAACCACTGTCTTGAGTTAAAGTTCTCTTGCTTGAGGCACACTATTCTATCTAATTATTCTTCCCCTTGTTTTGTTCAAGTTTTTATAGTTTATATAGGGAATATTTATTTTAGTGTTGTTACTGTTCTTAAAATAGTTTATTTTTCTTTGCTTTCTTTCCTCACTGTGCTATTTTCCCTGTTAGAGCCCCTGAGCTTATAGCATCTAGTTTTTCCAACTAGGGTTGTAGCTTAGCTAATAATAATAATAATAATAATAATAATAATAATAATAATAATAATAATAATAAAAATAATATTGTTACTCAAATGACCATATTTTATGATTTTATATTATTTCTTATTTATAGTTTATTCGTTTCTTCTCTATTTCCTTTTCGTACTATGCAGCTCTCCCTGTAGTGTCATACCTCCCAATTAGGGATGCAACTTTGCTAGTCAGCTAATAGTGATGAAAATGAATTAGGCTGTCATGTATGGCCTTTGGGACTCATACCCAACCAACAGAGACGTAGTTTTGATTAACTTAGGGGCAAATGTCAATATAATTCAAGGCCCTCCTGACAAACACGAGTATTTAAAAAAAAGAAATTTCTCATTTTGCTTCTACAAAAGTTGAAAAAATCTTCAGAGAGGTTGACGAAAAAATGCTTATTTCTTTCCCCAAGATTATTACGGGAGAATATGTGACACAACCTTGCTGATAGGGATGTTTTAGTGTCTTTTACTAATATGGCAATTAAACTTTAAACTATATTTGGAAATTATGTATACACGTATGAATATAGACACAAACACAGAAGCCCTTGCATAACAGATGCCGTTGAATCACAGATGCCCTTACATCACAAAAGCACTTGCATCACAGAAGCCCTTGTATCACAGAAGCCCTTGCATCACAGATGGCCTTGCATCACAGAAACCCTTGTATCACAGAAGCTTTTGCATCACAGAAGGCCTTACATCACAGATGCCCTTGCATCACAGAAGCCTTTGCATCACAGAAGCCCTTGCATAACAGATGCCCTTGAATCACAGATGCTCTTGCATCACAGAAGCCTTTGCATCACAGAAGCCCTTGCATAACAGATGCCCTTGAATCACAGATGCCCTTACATCACAGAAGCACTTGCATCACAGAAGCCCTTGTATCACAGAAGCCTTTGCATCACAGATGCCCTTGCTTCACAGAAACCCTTGTATCACAGAAGCTTTTGCATCACAGATGCCCTTGAATCACAGAAGACCTTACATCACAGAATCCTTTGCATCACAGAAACCCTTACATAACAGATGCCCATGCATCACAGATGCCTTTGCATCACAGAAGCCTTTGCATCACAGAAGCCCTTGCATCACAGATGCCCTTGCATCACAGAAGCCCTTGCATAACAGATGCCCTTGCATCACAGATGCCCTTGCATCACAAAAGCACTTGAATCACAAAAGCCCTTGCATCACAGAAGCCTTTGCATCACAGATGCCCTTACATCACAGAAACCCTTGCATCACAGAACCCTTGTATCACAGAAGCCTTTGCATCACAGAAGCCCTTGCATCACAGAACCCTTGTATCACAGAAGCCTTTGCATCACAGAAGCACTATGCCCTTGGATAACATAAGCCCTTGCATCACAGAAGCTTTTGCATCACCGAAGCCTTTGCATCACCGAAGCCTTAGCATCACAGATGCACTTGCATCACAGAAGCCCTTGCATAACAGATGCCCTTGCATCACAGATGCCGTTGCATCACAAAAGCAACCCTTTTTTCAGAACCCTTTTATTTGACGCCAGCTGACGAAGACAAAAGCTTTTTGAGCTCAAATCGGTCGGCAGATAATTATATGACCAGGCAGAGGTCATCAGTGGGAGATAACGAGTGGAGAGGTTGAAAGCAACTGTGCAAAATGCATTGTAGGTTTTCAAAGCACTGGAAAATTAGGTGGGTTTATTGCACGGCTCTATCTATACGATTCTTTTCATTTGTGGATTGTTAGGTATATTTATTTCATACATGTATATATTTTCTATTTAAGCCGCAATTGCTAATTTTGTCATTGCCCGGTGAAAAAGGAATTATATTCAGAGTTGTACATTTTTCTGAACGGTGGGAATGCATTTACTTTGATGTTGAATACATACAAATTTTTATGTGAAACGTTAGGTAATTAGTGAGTTACACAGTTCCACATTTCCTCTTTAGACGAAAATTTAGGATTTTCATTTACACAGTTTCACATTTCCTCATCAGAGAATAATTTATGATTTTCATTTACACAGTTTCCCACTTCCTAAACAGAAGGAAATTTAAGATTTCCAGTAACACGGTTTCACAATTCCTAACCAGAAGAAATTCTGATATTTTCAGACTTATATTTATTGTATATTTTGTAAAGATGGAAAGATAATTAATCTTTTTGTGGAAAATCGTTTATAAAATGAGGAAAATAAACATGACTATTCCTTCCTATTAAAGAGATTATCTTTACTCAGTACAGGAGGTCTTCTTAAGAGCACAATGTTGTTACTGGAGGAAGATCTATTAAGCTTTGGTTAAAAGAAAGACTTCAAAATGAATAAAATCGAAAACCCTTTCACCCAATCATGAAATGAGTATTCCAAGAGAGAGAGAGAGAGAGAGAGAGAGAGAGAGAGAGAGAGAGAGAGATTCTAAAATCTTAAAAGCCTTACGCTTGTATCTCCTTTCATGTCTCCATAAATATCATTCCGTTCTCAAGTAACTCCCAAAGACTGACTATGTCTCTAAGGAGGTTAGATGTAATTCCATCAGGATTAGTAGATATTTTGCTTTGCTTTTAATAACTCATTTTTGTATGAAATAAACGGGCCAGGAGAGGAATACAGTACACTGAAGAAAAAGGATTTGGAAAAGTGGAAGAGTACATGAAAGCTACATATAACAAAAGGTAATTTTTCACTAAGGATTTTTCTTATGGCAAAGCATATATAAACTATATAGAAAAAATCGAGAGTATAAAATTATTCCAGGCTGGGTGGCAGAGTGAAAAGGACTGATTGTGCTTGGTGATTTAGATATAAAAGTAGATAAAAAAATAGTTGTGCTAGTGATTTAGATGTGTAAACAGATAAAAGGACTAATTGTGCTAGGTGATTTAGATGTGAATGTAGATAAAGGACTAGTTGTTCTAGGTGACTTAGATGTGAAAGTAGATAAAAAAAATAGTTGAGCTAGGTGACTAAGGAGTGAAAGAAGATAAAAGGACTAGTTGTGCTAGGTAACTTAGAAGTGAAAGAAGATAACAGGACTTATTGTGTTAGGTAACTCCGATGTGAAGGTCGATAAAGAGAATAGTTGTGCTAAGTGACTCCAATGTGAAAGTAGATAAAGAGACCAGTTGTGGTAGGGGACTTAGATGTGAAAGTAGATAAAAAGACTAGTTGTGCTAGGTGGCTTATATGTGAAAGTAGATAAAAAAGAATGGTAGTGGTAGGTGACTTGGATATGAAAGTAGAAAAAATAAATAAGAATTCTTAGGCAAAGGATTTTTGTATATATATAATGCATTCGTCAAATTATTCTAATCAGAACAATAGTCCTGTATCTAAAACTGATAGTAACGGGCACGAAACACCATCACCCTTGAAATCATTTACGAAATAATAAAAAGATTGAAAGAAGAAAAAAGCAATTTGTCTCCGTGAAGACATCATCAAAGAAACTCTTACAGAAGGAGTGAGCCGGTTTATTTGCATGTTAATCTAGAGTCACTGACTAAGATGAAAATGTCGCTTGAGAGAGAGAGAGAGAGAGAGAGACGAGAGAGAGAGAGAGAGAGAGAGAGAGAGAGAGAGAGAGAGAGAGAGAGACTTAAAGCAGGTGTTCCTCTTGTCTCTAGAAGAATTAAAAATCCATTTTACGAGATTTAATGGGAATCTGGTGCACTGTGAAGTCTCCCACACAACACAGTCCTTAATTCCACAATAATAATAATAATAATAATAATAATAATAATAATAATAATAATAATAATAATAATAATAATAATAATAATAATAATAATAATAATAATAATAATAATAATAAAAACGCCCACCTATCTACTAAGGCAACCGAGGCGGGTGGCCGCTCCATGATGATCTCTGACACACCTTGTTGTGTTCAGGAGGATAATAAAAAGAAAGCGAATACATATAAAGGGTATTGGATACTCAATTATATCTTCTGAGAGTTATGGAACAGTTACATATCTATGGGAGAATTGCTGTAAAATAGTCAATTTAGTTTTTCATAAATACGTACGATTGCTTACGCATGCATACACACACGTATATATTATAGTTGTAAATATAAATATATATATATATCTATATATATATATATATATATATATATATATATAATAAGTGTGTTCGTTATCTAAACACAAACACATGCACTTATATAAGTATATATATAAACACACACACACACACACACACACACATATATATATATATATATATACATATATATATATATATATATATACACACACACACACACACATATATATATATATATATATACATATATATATATATATATATATATATATATATATATATGTGTGTGAGTATATGTGTATGTATTTATGTATGTATATTTATATATACAATATATAAGTGTGATGGCAAGTTTTGATCACCACGCTGGTCTTGTGGTATAGGAGTCGACTGTCAGCTCATTTGCCACTCGGCCAAGGTTCGAACCCTTTCTTGGGTCTATGATATTAAGAGATGTTTATGGTGGGTGTGTGTGTATTTATGTATGTATGTATATAAATATATATATATATATATATATATATATATATATATATTGTATGCGTACGAAGTTTTCAAGCAAGAAAGCAATGGACTAAATGCATCTCGCATCTTTGTGGATTATATCCTCAGCCCCACATGAATTCATTTCCACCAATAAACAGGGACATCAATTTACACAGGCCTAGGGGTGGACTAATAATTGGTAGGCCGGGCCTTGGAGCGACCAGTGAGCCTGGCAAACTATTCAAACGGCTTACCCCTTAAATAGCAGCAAAGAAAAGAGACGAAACTATTAAACAATAATAACTAAAAAAAATCACGTTCAAGTTTACAAACCTTTAAAAAGAAAACATTGTATATAAGTAGTACTTTGATACTACAAATAAATCTCTTCGGTGTAGTGACTAGCATAAGGCCTTATGATTAGCAGGACCGCTGTTGTGTAAGGCAAAATAAGAACATCATTAAAAGTTTATTAACAATTGACTAATATGGATAATTATTCATTACTAGTAATTAGAAGTGATTATTATTCATCACTTTATTAATAGTGATTGCTAGTAATAAATATTCATCTTTCATATTGATCGGAAATTTCTAATATCAACTTTGTAGACAAATTGGATTTTGTCTATTGAATTCACCTTATGACTGTCCTGAAATTATCGATAAATTGGGGTGATAAAAATTAATGTTTCCGATAATGAAAGTCTGTTAACACTGTACAAGTACATATGAACAAACATGTTTATCAATATTAATAAAAATCATGCGTGGGACCAAATTATAATTTATGTGATCTTTATTGGTGATTATTACTTACACATTACTGTGAATAATGTTCTTGATGCCACCCCCCCCCCCCCACCTCAGGACCCCCACAAAATAAAACCAAGGAGAAATGTAGATGAAACGAGACATTTAGTCAGGAAAATCCTGGAATACAGGATCAAGAAATTGCAGCAAAGTCAAATAAAAACAAGTTCATTCGTTTGTTCGTTTTCGATTGCCATACCTCACGTAAGACACGGGCTCTTGCGTTTTCAGTCCGAAAAAAAACCTGGTAAATTGAAAAATATTTGCAAAATCACAAAGAATAAAAATCCCAACAAACAATGAAAAACAACTAAACCATTGTACCCTATTCTATCTAATCATCGACCAATAATCATTGTAACTATCTAACCTAGGAAGGAAGGTTTAGTACTCACCAATCAGCCAATGAAAGTCACAGGGTCCCGGTTCCTCGTTGCTCTCTCCACAAGACTGTCATTGTGGGCACACTACTAGAGGAAGCGTAGTAGTTGCAAAGCGCTGAAATCTGCAGAAAATTCATTATCATTAGTTACCTCCTACACAGACAGCACATCTTACTTACTTCTAACTTTATTGGCCTTTCCAATATACCGAGAACCTCATAAGTTGGGGTTTCTAAATTCCTTATTTCTTTGTTATTATTTCTGAATTTCCTGAACTCATTACAGTTAGGAATATGCTCAGTAGTATCCTCTGCCTCCCTACACAACACACAAAGCCTATCATTATCATTCCTGTTTCTCTAATTTTCTTTTAATTCTAGCATATTTAACCATGTTTTCATAACTATTACGGCCTCATTAGTGTTAAGTTCTCCCATGTGGTTTCCAAATATCTCCCGAGTCTCTTCTTCTTCCTCGGATTCATTGGAGAATCAACTGTCTCTACTCAATTCCTCAATTGCTCTTGTTCCATGGAAGTTAGTATGATATAAATCACAAAGCCATTTAATTGATTTTTAGTACAACTTTTTCTGGCCACTGAAGGGGACAACTGATAACATCATCGGGGGCTGATACAATAACTTAAATGCTGGCTTTATCAGCTGTTGAAACAAATGCGGGAGTTAAATGACGAAAGGTTTGCTTTAAAATAAGCATTTTTGACTAATAATTATTCATATTTCTTTCACTTTTTTGTTTTTCTTTACTGCATTTCTTACCTCTTTGATTATCCTTTGATTCCTTTACGACAGCTCTTGCTTTTTCATGTTTTTTTTTTTTTTATCTTTCCTTGACTTTTAACGCCTCACATTGGCTCACTTAAGGCGCTTGAAGGCCGTTTACAATAGCTCCCAATAACGGTTGGTTTCTGACGTTTCTCTTTGGTTCTTCAATCCAAGGTTAACCCGAATCATCACATCTTGCAATAGTTTAAAGAATCTGTTAGTCTTATCGCTGTCACCCACCTCAATGTGAAAATGGTACTAAAGAGGTATTATCATAGATCGTCACTTCCTGCATTGTAGTCTACACTCCTAAATATATATATATATATATATATATATATAATATATATATATATATATATATATATATATATATATATATATATATATATATACACTGTATAAATATATAATTATATGCATATATATACATATATATATATACATATGTTGAAATAGTCCAAAATGGTTCCTTTTGCGTCGAATAAGCTTACGCATCGCTTGTCGGTTGGGCAGCTGGGCAATAGCAGCTTGAAAAATATTTTCCAAAGATTTGTTGATTATAGTACTAGGTCCTTCGTAAGTGTCCTCGGCTCTCTGACGTGGATACGTTTTCGCCTTTTCAACTTCTACCGCCACTGCAGATGGGGGATGGGTGTGATCATTCATTTTCTTTAGAAAACGTATGAATTCTGGCACATCTACCGTCTTTATGGCATCTCCAGAACTTTACATTTGTTTGTGTCTTGCTTTCTTTATCAAATCTATATATATATATATCGATCATGACAGAATTTCGCTCGTCCTCTCTGACTCTGAACTATATCCTCCATGGTTTCCCAAAGACTGTATTTAGCAGATGATTTATTTTTTTTTTTTAACTAAATCACGGTTTACAGATTACGAATATTTCCTTTAAAGTTTTCAATTAAACAACAGAATCACCGAAATCAATAAGTAACGGTTTGGCGCTGAAATTATACAAACTACTGTGTGAAGAGAGAGAGAGAGAGAGAGAGAGAGAGAGAGAGAGAGAGAGAGAGAGAGAT
>NC_090753.1:54972154-54977154 GCF_036898095.1 Palaemon carinicauda
AACCATCTTCAAGTTTACTATTTGGTTTCTGGATAGTCACATATAGTATTGAGTCTTACGTGTACTGGAAGGTAGACCATCTTTAAATTCTTCATTTCGTGAATCAATGGTCAAATTTAATGTAGAATAGTGTGCCGTCTCTGATTCAATTTAGCATCACGCTATAGTTTAAGCTCTTTCAATTAAAAGTTTTATTCCAGCTGTGACCGGGTAGTTGAATCAGTAGAACTTCAAAAGTTATAAACTGCATCAAATGCTTTTATGTTCTTGTTATTCTACTTTTAAAATGACTAAAAATATATTCTCTCCAACATCAAATGTGACTTTTATGAAATATTCCAATGTCAACTGTTTGTTTACGTTTAAAGTCTCAATCTCTAAATAAAAATTACACAAGAAGATTTCATGTAAATTCTAGGCCTTAGGCTTTAACCTCGATTGAACCATAATTATATACATACAGAAAATACATACATACATGCATATATACATACATACATGCATATATACATGCATACATGCATACATACATGTGTAAAATCCACAGGAAATCGGAACTTATAAGACCTGGGTACCTGAAGAAGTGTACGTAATACACGAAAGCGCTTGGCACCTGGTCTTTTACTTTCCTGTTTCCTGTGGATTTTACACCAAAATATTTCTCACGTGCGGTTTTGTGACTAATAAGTAACATACATACATTCATATATACATACATACTGTACATACATGCATGCATACATACATACATACATACATACATACATACATACATACATAGACATACATTCATATACATATATCGTATGATCTGTTAACAATAAAACTATTGGTTAACAATGTTTGGAAATTCATTCTGTCCCCAATTTGCAATAGCAAGTCATTAAAATATCGAATGCTTTGGCACTAAGGAACGCAGAAAATCAACAAAGCTGGAATGTAATGGTATGTAATCATAAAAATTACAGACGTAAACATTTCATTTATCAGTAACATTATGAATAGCTTGATCGTTAGTGATCGACACTGCCATTAGGGAATACTGAAATTTTATAGTTTTGAAAATTTGAATGATTTAAAAAAATTTCTCAAAGGCCAGGACAAATTTTCAATAGCTGGTTTTTGCGAGTTTCATTTATTGAGGGTCTTGTGGATCTTTAGCTTTATTCAGACTTTGGTTTAACAATGCAAAGTGTCCTATCAAATGTTTTCTAATGAACATGTTTTTTATAAGTCATGAGTTCTAAAAGACAGGTCTTCTACCGAACGCTGTCTTCTAACAGAAATTTTCGTACAATTGACACTTTTCTAACATAAAATATCCTTGCAAGGATAGATCTTTGCAAGAACATGACTGTGCAATGACAGGTCTTTTCAAGGATATGTCTTTACAAAGACAGGTCTTTGCAAGCAAAAATCTTTGCAATGACATGCATTTCCAATGACAGGTCTTTGCCAGGAGAGGTCTTTGCAATGAAAGGTCTTTGCAATGGAGTCTTTGCAAGGACAGGTCTTGGCGATGGCATGTCTTTGCAAGGACATGTCTTGGCAATAACAGGTATTTGTAAAGAGAGGTCTTTGCAATGAAAGGTCTTTGTAATGTCAGGTCTTTGCAATGAAGTCTTTGCAAGAATAGGTCTTGGCGATGACATGTCTTTGCAAGTTCAGGTCTTGGCAAGGACAGGTCTTTGCAAGGACTGGTCTTTTCAATGAAAGGTCTTTGCAATGATAGGTATTTGCAACAACTCATCTTGGCCATTACAGGTCTTAAAATTAAGTCTTTGCAAAAACAGGTCTTTGCAATGAAAGGTCTTTTCAGTGACAGCTCTTTTCAAGGACAGGTCTTTGCAAGGACAGGTCTTTTCAATGAAAGGTCTTTGCAATGATAGGTATTTGCAACAACTCATCTTGGCCATTACAGGTCTTAAAATTAAGTCTTTGCAAAAACAGGTCTTTGCAATGAAAGGTCTTTTCAGTGACAGCTCTTTTCAAGGACAGGTCATTGCAAGGACAGGTCTTCGCAAGGACAGGTCTTCAGAGCTAAATTTAGATGTCAAGTAAAGGCAGTGTTTTCTGACAGATACACCCTATCCTTTAACGTATTGAAATGTTGAAGCATATGTAATACTCCAAGTTTTTTCCTGTTGTATGGTCAAAAGGCGTTCGATCTAAAAAGCAGTTTTTTTGGGATAAAGTCTTCAATCTCTCGATAAGTGTGGCAAAAATTGAGCTAAATTTACATTTCTCTTTAAGAAGTGTGGTATTAATGAGCTAAAAAGGCGTCTATTTCTCAAAGATCATGGCAGTAATTGGGATAAAATAGGACCTGTCTCTCAGGGAATGCAACATTAATTGAGCTAAAATGATCAAATAACATCTGTCTCTAGAGGAGTGTCGAACTAATCAAATTAAAATGACATCTCTCTGAAGGAGTGTGGCAATAATTGAGCTAAACACCTCTGCGTCTCAAGGAGTGAATCAGTTATTGAGGAAAAATGGATCTGTCCTCTGAATAGAAAATAGAGCTAAAATGGATCTGTCCTCGGAATAGAGAATGGAGCTAAAATGGATCTGTCCTCAGAATAGAAAATGGAGCTAAAATAAATCAGTCCTTAGAATAAAAAACAAGCTAAAATAGATAACTCCTCAGAATGGAAAATGGAGCTAATATGGATTTGTCCTCAGAATAGAAATAGAGCTAAAACGGATCTGTCCCCAGAATAGATAATTGAGGTAAAATGGACCTTCCTTCAAATTAAAAAATGGAGCTAAAATGGATCTGTCATCAGAATAGAGAATTGAGCTAAGATGGATCTGTCCTCAGAATAGAAAAGGGAGCTAAAATGGATCTGTCCTCCGAATAGATAATTGAGGTAAAATTGTGCTGTCCTCAAAATAGAAAATGGAGCTAGAATGGATCTGTCCCCAGAGTAGGAAATGGAGCTAAAAAAAATCCGTCCTTAGAATAGAAATACGAGCTAAAATATATCTGTCTTCAGAATAGACAATGGAGCTAAAATGGATCTGTCATCAGAATAGAAAATGGAGCTAAAATAAATTCGTCCTTAGACGTATTTTTTCATATAGAATTAAACCATGAAAGGTGACTAAAGAATGTTAATATTAATGATACAATAAAGAGAAGTTGGCAAAGTTAACTAAGATCTAAGGAGAATTGAATTGGATGATGTTATAATGATATGAAAAGGAGTTAAAATGGTTGCAGAGACTTAGGATGAAAAGTCAAACGTCACAACAGATAAAGTGAAGTCTTTATTGTTGCAAGCAAATAAAGATAAATTTCATAGTTATTTTTGTATACTCATTATTATTATTATTATTATCATTATTATCATTATCATTATTATTATTATTATTATTATTATTATTATTATTATTATTATTATTATTATTATTATTATTATTATTATTATCTAAGTTATATCCCTACTTGGGAAAGCAGGATGCTATAAGCCCAAGGGCTTCAACAGGGAAAATGGTCCAGTGAGCAAAGGAAACAAGGCATCGGATGGAATAGTGTGCCGGAGTTTATCCAGCTGATAGAGAGACAAAAAAAGGTAATTGTTTAGAATTCCACGCTCTCCATTTACTTCAAAATACTGCAATCCTGCAGTTCTCATCTTCTTGCACAATAATTAGGTGGTTATTTAAATTCTGGGAAAGCAATAATTAGCAAAGATATATAGAGGAAGGGGGAAGGGGTTTCCTCACCAAACGACTTGGAACTGACAGGTCAACATAGTCAACCAAACAGAAGTTCGGGATGCCAGCGTACATTTGATATACTGTATATTCAAAATATACTTAATCAAAGATAGTGTCGTTACTTACAATAACGACATGGGAAATCAATTGTTATTGAATATCTATGTTCATATTGTATATGGAAAATGTTCTTTTATATTACATTGCGTTAAGTGGAAATGTGCAGGTTTCTGTACAAATGAAGGTTTTGTTTATATTTAATTGTAATAAGCATTGTTACCAAGGAATATTGTCTTGTGAATAGTTGTATAGGTGGTTAACAATGCGATGTAAGTTGTTTGATATAGTTTCGTTCGGTTTGCGTTGAATAGTTGGTTTCGTTCGGTTTGCGTTGAATAGTTGGTTTCGTTCGTTTGTTGTTTTCTTTTGTCGTGGGCGAACGAAGCGGAAGTTATAACTTTTGAAGAGAGAACGAACGCATTATGTTTACGACAAAGGCAGCAGAGGTAAATGGAGACAGCTGTGCCTGTCACTTCTCAACGCTTGTTGCGTAATCTTCAGTGGACTTAATCAGGATGCAGAGAATTTCATTTGATTAACAAAGCCGTTCCTTCCCAGCATTTAATGAAGTGGATGAATTAATCAACCGAAGTTTGGATGAGTATCATATAATATTTAGTTACCTTGGATGGGATAATTCGCTAGGGATATGCATATCTGTGCGTGGGATTCCGTGACTGGGTAAAATCAAATATTTATATGTGGTATCGTGGTTCACCCGTGCCTATCTGTAATCCGAACTCAGTAAGAACTTCATATGAAACCAAGTAAGTAATAATTGGGGCAAAAGCTCAATAGAATATAGTATGACCATTTATCTTTGTAACACAACGCAATGAATTCCTAATGTAGAAAAAGGGTCTTGAGTTCTCTTAACGAATCTGGTAATTAGTAATTTGTGAATAACTGAAGTCATTATATGTTGTTGTTTGTTTGACCCTAATAAGTAATGATATCTGGTGCCGTGACCAGGATTTGTGAGATTTTTCGATAGTTTCTAAAGTTTGAAAGCCGGTCATATAGTAATATTTTGGTTTAGTCACATGTACGATTAATACCGTTGGTGATTATATTGGACATTTACGCAGGGATTTCCTGCTAATAACTATGTTGTGTTGAAGTTTTGCTGTTAATGCCTACCCTCCCTAACCTTGTTGAATTCTTTTCTTTTTGCGCGTTTCGTTAAATTGGTATGCGGTACCCTGCTTACATAA
>NC_090753.1:54992154-55024654 GCF_036898095.1 Palaemon carinicauda
TACAATTGACACTTTTCTAACATAAAATATCCTTGCAAGGATAGATCTTTGCAAGAACATGACTGTGCAATGACAGGTCTTTTCAAGGATATGTCTTTACAAAGACAGGTCTTTGCAAGCAAAAATCTTTGCAATGACATGCATTTCCAATGACAGGTCTTTGCCAGGAGAGGTCTTTGCAATGAAAGGTCTTTGCAATGGAGTCTTTGCAAGGATAGGTCTTGGCGATGGCATGTCTTTGCAAGGACATGTCTTGGCAATAACAGGTATTTATAAAGAGAGGTCTTTGCAATGACAGGTCTTTGCAATGAAAGGTCTTTGTAATGTCAGGTCTTTGCAATGAAGTCTTCGCAAGGATAGGTCTTGGCGATGACATGTCTTTGCAAGTTCAGGTCTTGGCAAGGACAGGTCTTTGCAAGGACTGGTCTTTTCAATGAAAGGTCTTTGCAATGATAGGTATTTGCAACAACTCATCTTGGCCATTACAGGTCTTAAAATTAAGTCTTTGCAAAAACAGGTCTTTGCAATGAAATCTTTGAAATGACAGGTCTTTGTGATGACAAGCCTTTGAAATAACAAGTTTTCGCAATGATAGGTATTTGCAAGAACTCATCTTGGCAATTATAGGTCTTAAAATTAAGTCTTTGCAATGACAGGTCATTGCAATGAAAGTTCTTTTCAGTGACAGCTCTTTTCAAGGACAGGTCATTGCAAGGACAGGTCTTCGCAAGGACAGGTCTTCAGAGCTAAATTTAGATGTCAAGTAAAGGCAGTGTTTTCTGACAGATACACCCTATCCTTTAACGTATTGAAATGTTGAAGCATATGTAATACTCCAAGTTTTTTCCTGCTGTATGGTCAAAAGGCGTTCGATCTAAAAAGCAGTTTTTTTGGGATAAAGTCTTCAATCTCTCGATAAGTGTGGCAAAAATTGAGCTAAATTTACATTTCTCTTTAAGAAGTGTGGTATTAATGAGCTAAAAAGGCGTCTATTTCTCAAAGATCATGGCAGTAATTGGGATAAAATAGGACCTGTCTCTCAGGGAATGCAACATTAATTGAGCTAAAATGATCAAATAACATCTGTCTCTAGAGGAGTGTCGAACTAATCAAGTTAAAATGACATCTCTCTGAAGGAGTGTGGCAGTAATTGAGCGAAACACCTCTGCGTCTCAAGAAGTGAATCAGTTATTGAGGAAAAATGGATCTGTCCTCTGAATAGAAAATAGAGCTAAAATGGATCTGTCCTCGGAATAGAAAATGGAGCTAAAATGGATCTGTCCTCAGAATAGAAAATGGAGCTAAAATAAATCAGTCCTTAGAATAAAAAACAAGCTAAAATAGATAACTCCTCAGAATAGAAAATGGAGCTAAAATGGATTTGTCCTCGGAATAGAAATAGAGCTAAAACGGATCTGTCCCCAGAATAGATAATTGAGGTAAAATGGACCTTCCTTCAAATAAAAAAATGGAGCTAAAATGGATCTGTCCTCAGAATAGAAAAGGGAGCTAAAATGGATCTGTCCTCCGAATAGATAATTGAGGTAAAATTGAGTTGTCCTCAAAATAGAAAATGGAGCTAGAATGGATCTGTCCCCAGAGTAGGAAATGGAGCTAAAACAAATCCGTCCTTAGAATAGAAATACGAGCTAAAATATATCTGTCTTCAGAATAGACAATGGAGCTAAAATGGATCTGTCATCAGAATAGAAAATGGAGCTAAAATAAATTCGTCCTTAGACGTATTTTTTCATATAAAATTAAACCATGAAAGGTAACTAAAGAATGTTAATATTAATGATACAATAAAGAGAAGTTGGCAAAGTTAACTAAGATCTAAGGAGAATTGACTTGGATGATGTTATAATGATATGAAAAGGAGTTAAAATGGTTGCAGAGACTTAGGAGGAAAAGTCAAACGTCACAACAGATAAAGTGAAGTCTTTATTGTTGCAAGCAAATAAAGATAAATTTCATAGTTATTTTTGTATACTCATTATTATTATTATTATTATTATCATTATTATTATTATTATTATTATTATTATTATTATTATTATTATTATTATTATTATTATTATTATTATTATCTAAGTTATATCCCTACTTGGGAAAGCAGGATGCTATAAGCCCAAGGGCTTCAACAGGGAAAATGGTCCAGTGAGCAAAGGAAACAAGGCATCGGATGGAATAGTGTGCCGGAGTTTATCCAGCTGATAGAAAGAGACAAAAAAAAAGGTAATTGTTTAGAATACCACGCTCTCCATTTACTTCAAAATACTGCAATCCTGCAGTTCTCATCTTCTTGCACAATAATTAGGTGGTTATTTAAATTCTGGGAAAGCAATAATTAGCAAAGATATATAGAGGAAGGGGGAAGGGGTTTCCTCACCAAACGACTTGGAACTGACAGGTCAACATAGTCAACCAAACAGAAGTTCGGGATGCCAGCGTACATTTGATATACTGTATATTCAAAATATACTTAATCAAAGATAGTGTCGTTACTTACAATAACGACATGGGAAATCAATTGTTATTGAATATCTATGTTCATATTGTATATGGAAAATGTTCTTTTATATTACATTGCGTTAAGTGGAAATGTGCAGGTTTCTGTACAAATGAAGGTTTTGTTTATATTTAATTGTAATAAGCATTGTTACCAAGGAATATTGTCTTGTGAATAGTTGTATAGGTGGTTAACAATGCGATGTAAGTTGTTTGATATAGTTTCGTTCGGTTTGCGTTGAATAGTTGGTTTCGTTCGTTTGTTGTTTTCTTTTGTCGTGGGCGAACGAAGCGGAAGTTATAACTTTGGAAGAGAGAACGAACGCATTATGTTTACGACAAAGGCAGCAGAGGTAAATGGAGACAGCTGTGCCTGTCACTTCTCAACGCTTGTTGCGTAATCTTCAGTGGACTTAATCAGGATGCAGAGAATTTCATTTGATTAACAAAGCCGTTCCTTCCCAGCATTTAATGAAGTGGATGAATTAATCAACCGAAGTTTGGATGAGTATCATATAATATTTAGTTACCTTGGATGGGATAATTCGCTAGGGATATGCATATCTGTGCGTGGGATTACGTGACTGGGTAAAATCAAATATTTATATGTGGTATCGTGGTTCACCCGTGCCTATCTGTAATCCGAACTCAGTAAGAACTTCATATGAAACCAAGTAAGTAATAATTGGGGCAAAAGCTCAATAGAATATAGTATGACCATTTATCTTTGTAACACAACGCAATGAATTCCTAATGTAGAAAAAGGGTCTTGAGTTCTCTTAACGAATCTGGTAATTAGTAATTTGTGAATAACTGAAGTCATTATATGTTGTTGTTTGTTTGACCCTAATAAGTAATGATATCTGGTGCCGTGACCAGGATTTGTGAGATTTTTCGATAGTTTCTAAAGTTTGAAAGCCGGTCATATAGTAATATTTTGGTTTAGTCACATGTACGATTAATACCGTTGGTGATTATATTGGACATTTACGCAGGGATTTCCTGCTAATAACTATGTTGTGTTGAAGTTTTGCTGTTAATGCCTACCCTCCCTAACCTTGTTGAATTCTTTTCTTTTTGCGCGTTTCGTTAAATTGGTATGCGGTACCCTGCTTACATAACTAGACGGGATTAACCCTTTCTCTTTGTGTGGTGTCGTATGAAACAGTAAATAATTTTTTTTTTTTGCGCTATTTGTAGGTTAGAGACATTTCAGGTTTGATTAAAATGGTTTCGAATATGAAGTTTAATAAAATTTCTCCTTTTCATTGTTTAATTTGCGTGAAAATTATTGGGTGATGAGTCACCTTTGTGAAAATTTGCTAATTTAAAACTTTTGAACCCAGTTATTATAGTTGGATGCATATTTATTATTTATTGAAAGTTTGAATATATAGTATTTGTATTGTTTGAGTTTGCTCTTGTCACAATGGAGTCGTTGAAGCGTAGACGTGGCGGTTATAAATCCGTTATCACACGTTTTATGGGGAAGATAACCGAAGTGATCGATTCAACAGATATTGATGCTATAACTTCCCTTAGGGATTCTGTTTTAGATAATTTGAACAAAGTTCTTGCTTTGGATGAACAAATGTTGGATTTAGTTAAAGAAGAAGAAATGTCTGATGAAATGATAAATCAAGCTGAATATGCAAGAGACGTCCGTACACATATCGGCAAACTCAATAGCTCTATTACTAACAATTTGAAGTTACTAAATCCTCTAACACAACCACCGCCACTACCCACAGCCAGTATTAGATTACCCAAACTGGATCTTCAGTGGACTTAATCAGGATGCAGAGAATTTCATTTGATTAACAAAGCCGTTCCTTCCCAGCATTTAATGAAGTGGATGAATTAATCAACCGAAGTTTGGATGAGTATCATATAATATTTAGTTACCTTGGATGGGATAATTCGCTAGGGATATGCATATCTGTGCGTGGGATTCCGTGACTGGGTAAAATCAAATATTTATATGTGGTATCGTGGTTCACCCGTGCCTATCTGTAATCCGAACTCAGTAAGAACTTCATATGAAACCAAGTAAGTAATAATTGGGGCAAAAGCTCAATAGAATATAGTATGACCATTTATCTTTGTAACACAACGCAATGAATTCCTAATGTAGAAAAAGGGTCTTGAGTTCTCTTAACGAATCTGGTAATTAGTAATTTGTGAATAACTGAAGTCATTATATGTTGTTGTTTGTTTGACCCTAATAAGTAATGATATCTGGTGCCGTGACCAGGATTTGTGAGATTTTTCGATAGTTTCTAAAGTTTGAAAGCCGGTCATATAGTAATATTTTGGTTTAGTCACGTGTACGATTAATACCGTTGGTGATTATATTGGACATTTACGCAGGGATTTCCTGCTAATAACTATGTTGTGTTGAAGTTTTGCTGTTAATGCCTACCCTCCCTAACCTTGTTGAATTCTTTTCTTTTTGCGCGTTTCGTTAAATTGGTATGCGGTACCCTGCTTACATAACTAGACGGGATTAACCCTTTCTCTTTGTGTGGTGTCGTATGAAACAGTAAATAATTTTTTTTTTTTTGCGCTATTTGTAGGTTAGAGACATTTCAGGTTTGATTAAAATGGTTTCGAATATGAAGTTTAATAAAATTTCTCCTTTTCATTGTTTAATTTGCGTGAAAATTATTGGGTGATGAGTCACCTTTGTGAAAATTTGCTAATTTAAAACTTTTGAACCCAGTTATTATAGTTGGATGCATATTTATTATTTATTGAAAGTTTGAATATATAGTATTTGTATTGTTTGAGTTTGCTCTTGTCACAATGGAGTCGTTGAAGCGTAGACGTGGCGGTTATAAATCCGTTATCACACGTTTTATGGGGAAGATAACCGAAGTGATCGATTCAACAGATATTGATGCTATAACTTCCCTTAGGGATTCTGTTTTAGATAATTTGAACAAAGTTCTTGCTTTGGATGAACAAATGTTGGATTTAGTTAAAGAAGAAGAAATGTCTGATGAAATGATAAATCAAGCTGAATATGCAAGAGACGTCCGTACACATATCGGCAAACTCAATAGCTCTATTACTAACAATTTGAAGTTACTAAATCCTCTAACGCAACCACCGCCACTACCCACAGCCAGTATTAGATTACCCAAACTGGATCTTCCATATTACTCTGGAGATATATTAGAATGGAATTCCTTCTGGGAACTATACGAGGTATCAGTACATCAGCGGAAAGACTTGGAACCAATTCAGAAGTTTTCATATTTGCGAAGTGCACTCACAGGAGAAGTTTCGAAAATAATCTCGGGATTTAAATTTGAAGCCGCCAATTATCCACAAGCTGTAGCTCTTCTCCTATCCACTTATGGAAAGAGAGATGAAATTAAGCATGTTCTGGTAAGAAGATTGCTAGAAATCAGTCTCCTGCTGCCAATTCAGAATCATTGCAAACTTTCAGAGCTAATTTTGAATGCTCAATAAGATCGCTGGAAAGTGAAAGGCTGGAATTAAATGAACTTTATGTTATTTTGCTCTATACCAAATTGCCTCAAAGCGTGGTGAGACTGTGAAGCGTAGGGTATCAGGACAACTGCCCCCTGGACAACTGACCCCCGGACAACTGCCCCCTGACAACTGCCCCCAGGACAACTGCCCCCGTAGGACAACTGCCCCCGTAGGACAACTGCCCCCGTAGGACAACTGCCCCCGTAGGAAAACTGCCCCCGGGACAATTGCCCTCGTAAAACCACTGGACAATGGTGTAAAAAATAAAAATACATAATAACTATCAAAACCAATGTTTTATTATTGTTGATAAAAATACATGATTTAAAAAATACATGTTTTAAAAAGATAACATTATATACTGAAATTTGTACTTAGATGGGTTGCAAAAATATTGAAAAGGGATTTAAATACTAGAATTTTAAATTGTGGGCTATGTATCTCAAAAATTCCAATACATCGCGGTTCTCAAATTCTTGCACAATGTTTGCTATTCGTATGCTAGAATCCTGATAGCGTTTCCGCTTAGGAGGTACTGGATGCCCAGCAAGTATTTGATTAATTATGAGGCTGGATAGTGCCTGTTCTCTCTTTAACACCCCAGAAATGTCCATATATAATTGACGACGGCTTTTGAAAATAAACTATAACTCGGACGACCGATTAGACACTGGAACCTTCTTACTTTTTTTTTTCTTTTTGTAAACATTTGTTTGACAATACAGAATTAGCCAATTGGCGATAGCTTTCGAAAATAAACTATAACTTGTACGACCGATTAGACACTGGATCCTTCTTACTTTTTTTTTTTTTTTTTTTTTTTTTTTTTTTACTATAGAGAATTAGCCAATCGGCGATAGCTTTCGAAAATAAACTATAACTCGTACGACCGATTACCTAATTAGGAAATAACTACATAAATGATAATAAATTTTGGAAATAGATACAATTATTTCTTCAACGACCGATTATGTAATTAGGAAGAATATCTTCATAAACTCTTATTAAAAAGTAATTACGTAAAAGGCAATATGGGGGGCAATTTTCCGGGGGGCAGTAGTCCTACGGGGGCAATTGTCCTGGGGGCAGTTGTCGGGGGGGCAACTGTCCTGGGGGCAGTTGTCTCGGGGGCAGTTGTCCTAGATCCGAAGCGTAGGTGTGGAGACGATTGGTTGGTATTAGACACCTTTAGGAAATACCTAGAAGAGGAGATTCGCAATCTAAGAACTTTTGTTTCAACTGATGTAAATTAAACTGAAACTCTGTCGTCAATATCTACATTCACGGTAAATCAATCCCAAGCTGTTAGACCGAAAACCAAGGGAAATGTGATTAAGTCCAGTCATCAGCAATCCACAAGATGTGCTCTTTGTGATAAAGAACATTGGTAGACTCAGTGCAAAACTTACGCAACCAGAGATGAAAGGTTGAATTGTATGAGAGCTCTGCAGTTATGTTTTGTGTGTGCTTCTAAGAAACATTTTAGTGTGGATTGTGACAAATCAAGTTGCAATAATGGTTGTAATTTGAGACATCACCGCATCTTATGTGATAGGGACCAAACAACAAAGCAAAGCAAGAATAAACAATGTGGTGTACAAGTGGGAACACTATCAATAAATGAGCAGGAGAAACCAAATAAATCAGGTAAGCAATCCATATTACCAACCGCAACAATTCCTCTGAAAGGGAGAAAGGTCGAATGGCACGATTTAGAGGGCTGTTGGATACTTGTGCCGAGAGGACATTTATTAAAAGATCGGCTCTAGAGAGACTGCAATATAGGTCCAAAGGAGTTGAAAAGATTGCCGTGAGAGGTTATCTAGCTAGTAAACCTGTTCATGAATACGAGTTGATAAGTGTCGCCTACTCCGTGCCCTTTGGATACGCCGTTTACCTGAACCTGTACGCGCTGCCATACCCGATGTCGATAGTTTACCCATAAAGGACTTGATGACCAAAGACGACGCCCTTATGGACAGCCACTTCAAGACCTCCATCAACGCATCCAACCCTGACGACGAGGACGCCTATTCAACATCAACCGAAGCTGACATGAATGCCGTAGGACATACACGCCTACCCCGTGACGTGCCGAAGCGGCGACAAAGCCGCCCACCACCCACCAATCGCTCGCGCCCCAACGAACGACTTTTACAGCCACTTACTACCTCCCATCCTCCGCAGTTTTGCTACTACCACTTCAGATTCGGGCCAACCGCGAAGAAATGTGCCAAAGATTGTCAGTGGCCAAAAAACGTGTAAGTAGGCCATCGCTTGTGGCGGTGGCCTCCCATGTTTCTAATCTGTTCTTTTTACAAGATGCAGGAACGGGCGTGCGATTTTTGGTAGACACGGGTGCTTGTCGTTCCCTTTTGCCAAGGAAACTCTTCAAGGCACAACGTAGTCTGTCTACATCTGCCGACGTCCGCTTTGTAGCTGCCAACGGATCTGCGATACCCACCTACGGTTACGAGAACCTCACGTCAGAGAGTGAATGAAATATGCAGTGTTCGGGGAAGTTAGGGAGGTGGTAAAGAATATAGGGTTAGGAATTAATTTTTAGAGAGTTCTGTATGAGAAAGTGATTGTTCCAACTGTGATGTATAGATCGGAGTTGTGAGGAGAGACAGAAATTCAATGTGTTCAAGAGGAAGTGTCTGGATATAGCTGGTGTATCTCGATTAGATAGGGTTAGTAACTAAGTAGTGAAGGTGAGAACGGGTGTAGGAAATGAATTATCAGAAAGAGTGGATATGAATGCATTGAGTTCGTTTAGCCATGTCGAGAGAATGAAAAATGGCTGTCCTGGCGAAGAAGGTGATGAATGCAAGAGTTGGTGGGAGACGTACAAGAGGAAGAACAAGGTGAAGAAAACTCTAGGGGATAGAATGATATATAACAGAGAGGTAAAAGAGCATGCTAGAAATATCAATAAATGGTGAGCGATTGTGACTCAGTTCGATAGGCCCTGCTGCTTCCTCCGGTCGCATTGGTGACCGCTGAGGTAGCAGTAGTAGGGGATTCAGCTAACATTTGACGAATATCCCATAGCTGATTAACTGCCTTATATCTTATTAACTTGTCCAACAACTGCTGTGAACGCTTATTTTATTTTGCATCTTTCATATATCAAATAGAAAAATTTGGGCCTCATTATTTTCACATGACAATTAACGTACTACAAACGAAGTAATTATTTGATTTTAAATAAAACGCATAAAAAGACGCACTGACATTGACACATATACGGCGATATATTTTTTCATTCTTTTGGATTCAAAATATGATTAAAAAACTTTTACATCACACACACACACACACACACACTCACACACACACACTCACTCTCCATCATGTCAAACGTTCCCCGTAATATATTCGAATTCGCAATGGATAAATGAGGAGAGAAGCAAATGTCAAATGATCAGGATGAATTTCTGCAATATTATAGGCATTTTGCGTATGTTAGAATAAAAAAACATACGCACTTAAAAAAATTACTTAATATACCGCCAGACAGACTAGAAATTATCACACAGTATACCTTGCAGGGCTAACTGTAGCAAATGCCAAGGCATGTGCCATTGTTTTTAGCTTTTAACCATTTTCTGCTTTGCTGTCTAACTCTCTTAACTGAATGCTATTAATAATAATAATAATAATAATAATAATAATAATAATAATAATAATAATAATAATAATAATAATAATAATAATGATGATGTCTCGTATATAATAAGAAACAATAACCACAGAGGCATCACAGTTGTCATGAAAATATAAAGTATGCTCATTCTAAAGAGACTAGAGCAGTGGTTCCCAACCTGTGGTAGGCATACCACTAGTGGTACGCGAGGGCCTTCCAGGTGGTACGCAAACACTTTCGGGGTCATGAACGATTTTTAGTTATATTTTACTTCGCAAAGATGTGTACTGCCTAACACAAGATAATCTGGCAACGATTTGCAACTGTTGCCACACGCCACCCACTGGTCCCAGCGGCCCACCGTTAAGTTAGGTCCTCCGCTAACTCTCCGAAGTTGTTATCATGCTCGAACCGAGTTATCAGAATCGTTAATTTCGTCAAAACATCCACCCTGAATACTCGACTGTTCAAGCTCCTCTGTGAAGATTTGGGCTCTGACCACATCTGTCTCCTCTACCACACAGAGGTGCGCTAGCTCTCCCGGGGTAATACGACGAGGCGTCTCTTTGAACTAAGAGATGTACTCCTCGTATTCTTCAAGGAGAAGGAACACGATTTTCAGAAAGAACTGGAGGACGAGGAGTTTATCTCAAGGTTGGCCTACCTATCAGACATTTTTGGAGCCTTCAACCACTTAAACTTGTCATTCCAAGGGCCCGACTGCACTGTCACAGAGTTCATCTCGAAGCTGGGAGCGTTTGTCCGGAAGCTGGATCTGTGGATGAAGAACGTGGAGAGCAAACGCTACGGAATGTTCAAACTCCTGACTACCCTTGAGAGGGAACCCACTGATGAATTTGCCCAAGAAACCCCCATCACCTCTCACTGCTCAAGACTGAATTGAAGCATTACTTCCCGGACGTGACATGTTGTGCCTACGTCGCCAATCCATTCTCCGTTGATCCAGCCGATCTGCCTGTTGGGACCGGGGAACAAGAGGAACTCATAGATATCCAGGCTGACGAGACAGCAAAGACGAAGCACAAAGAATGCTCTCCTTTAAACTTCTGGGTGAGCATGGCCTCCTCGTACCCGACGCTAGCCCGTCACGCTGTTCCCCAGCTACTGATTTTCCCCTCGACGTGGGAATGCGAGCAGGGGTTCTCAGCCTTCATGGCCATCAAGTCGAAGAGCCGGAACCGTCTTGCTGAGCCCGGGCATGATTTCCGATGTGCTGTGAGCAAAGTCATGCCCCGCATTGACCAGCTGGTGGAGAAGAAGCAGATACAGCCCTCGCATTGAGTTGTTGTTTTCTTAGTTAATTTGCGTGTTCTATTTTTACAATTATAGAAATAAAGTGGTATCGGATCGAATTTAGTTTCTCTGGAACCAGGTGGTACGCGGCGACTGTACCGGACCTCCAAGTGGTACTCGATCACAAAAAGGTTGGGAATCACCGGACTAGAGAGAAAGAATAATGAAAAGCTGAGAGATGAACAATCAGGATTTAGAAAATGTAGAAGTTGTACTGAACAAATTTTCATTTTAATACATGTGGAACAGCAATGTACAGAATATAGAAATCCACTTTTGATGGCCTTTGTGGACAAATTAAAAGCTTTTGATGGTGTGCACGGGAAAATTTTGTTGCGAGTCATGCGTTATTATGGAGTTTTTCTTAAATATATAAATTTGATTAAGTCTGTTTATGAGCTCAGGAAGTGCAAAGTTAATGTTATTCGAATCCTATCAAAGGATTTTCCTTCTGAGTCGGCGATAAAAGAAATTTTAAATTTAGAGATGAATTAAAAGAACTGAAAATTCTTATCAAATTTAAGGAGCGAAACATCAAAGAAAACGAAAATAAGTCTTTTGTGATTCAATCACAAGTAAAGATAAATCCTCATAAAATAGCTGTCAAGTTAAATGTCTTTGATACACATTCATGTATGTATGTATGTATGTATGTATGTAGGTAGGTATGTATATATATATATATATATATATATATATATATATATATATATATATATATATATATATATATATATATATATATATATATATATATATACACAAGATTATGTATGTGCGTATGTATAGGCTATGTATGGGTTTATGTATATCACTGTCATGTATGTACTTGTATATGTATAAGTGTATATATACAGAATATATATATATATACACACACACACACACACATATATATATATATATATATATATATATATATATATATATATATATATATATATATATATATATATATATATATATATATATATACACTTTTTATAAGTTATATATGGGTTTATTTATATATATATATATATATATATATATATATATATATATATATATATATATATATATATATATATATATATATATATAGTGTGAATAAACTCATATACATATATATATATATATATATATATAGAGTGTGAATAAACTCTCTCTCTCTCTCTCTCTCTCTCTCTCTCTCTCTCTCTCTGCGTCAATGACCTTATATGTCAGGATGCCTGAAAACTTTAAATCATTCATTCATTCATTCTCTCTCTCTCTCTCTCTCTCTCTCTCTCTCTCTCTCTCTCTCTCTCTCTCTCTCTCTCTCTCTCTCTATATATATATATATATATATATATACATATATATATATATATATATATATATATATATATATATATATATATATATATATATATATATATATATATATATATATATATATATATATACCCACATTGACGGGGACACCAATTTACATAGGGCTATGGGTGGATTAATAATTGGTAGGCCGGGCATGGAGCCAACAGCGAGCCTGGCTAACTATTTGAACGGCTCAACCCTTAAACAGCAGCAAAGAGAAACTGTTAAACAATAATAACTAAAACATTGACGTTCAAGTTTTCAAACCTTTAAAAAGGAAACATTGTATATTAGTAGTATTGTGATACTACAAATAAATCTCTTTAGTGAAGTGACTAAGCTTAAGGCCTTATGATTAGCAAGACCATTGTTCTGTAAGACAAAATAACATCATTAAAGATTATTAAATATTGATTAATTTCGATCATTATTCATTACTAGTAATTACTTGCGGTTATTATTCATCACTGTTAATTAATAGTGAATGTTAGTAATAAATATTCATCTTTTATATTGAACGGAAATTTCTAATGTTAACTTTGTAGACAAATTGGATTTTGTCCATTGAATTCACCTTATGACTTGTAATAAAATTATCGATAAATTGGGATGATTATAATATCAATGTTTCCGATAATGGAACCTTATTATGACTATACAAGTCTATAAGAACAGACATGTTTATCAATATTAATATAAATCATGAGAGGTGTTTAATGATTATATATATGATTATTATTGGTGATTATTACTTTTAACTTACTGTGAATAACGTTCTTGACGACCCCCCCCCCCCAACGCGACCCCATAAAATCAAACCAACTAGAAATGTAGATGAAACGAGACAGGCTGTAACATACTGTATAGGCTTAGTCAAGAGCATCATGGAATACAGGGTCAAGAAATAGCAACAAAGTCAAATAACAACAGGTTCGTTCGTTCGTTCGTTCGTTTTCGATTGCCCTACCTTACGTAAGCCACGGGCTCTTGCGTTGGCAGCCGGTAAAAAACAACAGGTAAATTGTAAAATGTCTGTAAAAGCACAAAGAATATAAATCACAACAAACAATGAAAAACGACTAAAACATTGTACCCTATTCTATCTAATCATCGACCAATAATCATTGTAACTATCTAACCTAGGAAGGAAGGGTTAGTACTCACCAATCAGCCTACGAAAGTCACAGGGTCCAGGTTCCTCGTTGCTCTCTCCACAACACCGTGATTGTGGGCACACTACTAGAGGAAGCGTAGTAGTTGCAAAGCGCTGCAATCTGCAGAAAATTCATTATCATTAAATACCTCCTACAAAGACAGCACATCTTACATACTTTTACTTCTAACTTCAGTAGTGTCCTCTGCCTCCCTACACAACGCACAAAGCTTATCATTATCATTCCTGTTTCTATAATTTTCTTTTAATTCTAGTATACTTAACCTTGTTTTCATAACTATTACGGCCTCATTAGTGTTAAGTTCTCCCCATTTGATTTCCAAAGATCTGGGGAGTCTCTTCTTCTTCCTCAAATACATTGGAGAATCCGCTGTGTGTCTACTCAGTTTCTCAAATGCTCTTGTTACATGAGAGTAACTATGATATAAATCCCAAAGCCATTTAATTGACCTTTTGTATAACTTTTTCTAGCCACTAAAGGGGACAACTGATAACATCATCCGGGGCTAATACAAAAACATAAGTACTGGCTTTATCAGCTGTTGAAGCAAATGGGGGAGTTAAATGACGAAAGTTTTGCATTAAAATAAGCATTTTTGACTAATAATTATTCATATTTCCTTCACTTTCTTCGCTTTTGCGTAATGTATTTCTTACCTCTTTGAATTACCTATGATTCCTTAACCCCTGGATAGGTACGGTGGGTCGTTTGCGACCCCGAGCGTCAAAAAAAAACAGGTTTTTCTCACGTGACTCACCCCTGTGACTGAATTTGTAGGTGATCGACCTGCAGGAGGTGTCTCCCCTACACGCTCTAGTAGTGTCCAGATGTGCATTGCTGTAGCTGTACTCCTTCCCCGATTTCTGAGACGCGTCGGGGTCGTTCGCGTCCGAGTTTACCCTTCTGAGGTAGTTTGCATAATTATCAAAGTTATTACGTATTATGAAATTGTCGTAGAATGGTGCAACTTGTATAGGTTATCAGTTGTGGAAAGTCTTGGTGGATTGTTTGGCTACCATGTGCATGTTTTTTTTTTTTTAGTTAAAATGTCGTTCATCACCACGAGGACCATTTTACCGCGAGTGCCCCTTTTTCATTTTTTTTAATTTTTTTGCCAAGTCATTTTTCCGTAAGATATTGCCAAATAGTGTCGTAAAACTTTTGCTTGTTTAATGTTGGAAAGTGTGTCTAGATGATCTGGCTACCCATGCATGACTTTGTTTTTGTCAGATACGACGTAGTTATTAGTATATTGGGTATTTAACTGCGGTTACCAATTTCTGTTTTTTTTTCAATATTTGTAAAAATTACTACGTAGTAAGGAATTGCCGTATATTATTCATTTTTTTTTTCATGTTTATGTGTTAGAAAGTGTGCCTTGATGGTTGGGCTAACACGTGCATGTCTTTTTTTTTATCTGAGATGTCGTATATTAGAATGTCGGGCATTTTACCGCGAGTGTCCCTTTTTAATTTTTTTTAATTTTTTTGCCAAGTCATTTTTCCGTAAGATATTGCGAAATAGTGTCGTAAAACTTTTGCTTTTTTAATGTTGGAAAGTGTGTCTAGATGATCTGGCTACCCATGCGTGATTTTGTTTTTGTCAGATACGGCGTAGTTATTGGTATATTGGGTATTTAACTGCGGTTGCCAATTTCTGTTTTTTTTCAATATTTGTAAAAATTTACTACGTAGTAAGGAATTGCCGTATATTATTGATTTTTTTTTCATGTTTATGTGTTAGAAAGTGTGCCTTGATGGTTGGGCTAACACGTGCATGTCTTTTTTTTTTATCTGAGATGCCGTATATTAGAATGTTGGGCATTTTTCCGCGAGTGCCCCTTTTTATTTGTTTTGCATTTTTTTTCTTAGTCATGTTACCGTAAGGAATTGGCAAGTAGTGTCGCAAAACTTATATTTTTATAGTGTTGGAAAGTGTTTCTAGATGATCTGGCTACCCATGCCTATTTTTTTTTTTAGCCAGATATGGCGTATATATAAGTATGTGTTCGATTTTCCTGTGATTGCCATTTTTTCGTTTTTTCCCATTTCTTTCAAAATTACTACGTACTAAGGAACTATCACAGAGTAATATTTCATTTATATGTTTATTTGTCGGAAAATATGCCTTGATGGTTTGCCTAGCACGTGGCTGAAATTTTTTTTTCTGAAATGCCGTATATTAGAATGGCCATTTTTCCACGAGTGCCCCTTTTTATTTGTTTTGCATTTTTTTGCTTAGTCATGTTACCGTAAGGAATTGGCAAGTAGTGTCGCAAAACTTATATTTTTATAGTGTTGGAAAGTGTTTCTAGATGATCTGGCTACCCATGCCTATCTTTTTTTTAGCCAGATATGGCGTATATATAGGTATGTGTTCGATTTTCCGGTGATTGCCATTTTTTCGTTTTTTCCTAATTCTTTCAAAATTACTACGTACTAAGGAACTAGCACAGAGTAATGATTCCTCTAGATGTTTATTTGTCGGAAAATTTTGTTTACTTTTTTTTTGATTGAATATCATCAAATTTTTTTAGCTAAAATATTGTTTTACATTTTTTTTTTTCGATTTTATTTCCCTTCAAAAAAAATTTTTTGGGTCAGAATTTTAATTTTATAGTCGTAAAATAATCGACAATTATCCAGCAACCCACCATACAATTTTATGCATATCCAATAATAATTAGATTAGTAAATAACACCTTGAAATTGACATACCCTTCCTACATTTCAAGTGGCAGATTAGGGAGTCTGAGTCAGTGTGGTTGGCGGCCATTTTGTGGACATATCCGAAGCGTAAGCTGCCCTATCTATATATATTCTTGTTCCCTATAGAATTTGTGATATTTTGGTATATTTTTACCTGCATAAATATCATATTATATATTAAATATATGTATTTTTTTACGAAATTTCCAAGTACTCAAAAAATTACCTTTAGATATGGCCCCTGATATAAATGTAATTTACAAAATAATGAAGATTTTTTTACATATTTCTATTTTAGGATAACATATGTTTATTCCCTAAAAAAATTAGCCACTTCCTATTTCATTTGGGTACCCAAAAAAATTCATGAAATTTGGACAATTTTTTTTGGCCAAAAAAAGTTACCCTTTTTTTCTCATTTCAGATCTTCACCTCCATGGGTCTGACTTCATCCAAAATACATCAAGATGTGTCCTAAACATTCAAGAATCAATTCCTAAAAGGATTTGTGTATATATGCATAAACTTTTTTTTTATGAATTTTTATGTCAGGTCTTTTTTTTTTCTACTTAATTTTTTAAAATATTTATAATAAATAGTTTTTCTGCAGATGAGTAGTATTTATCTTTACAGTTGTTTTAAGCATTCATTGAAGTTTTTTTTGGCAAAAGAAAAAAGGAGGTTACTGCAAAAACTGATTTTTCAAGAATTTTTTTTGGCGTCGGGGTCGTTCGCGTCCGAGTATACCCTTAAAGGGGTGTCCGAGGACCGTACCTATCCAGGGTTAACAACTCTTGCTCTGACTTTTAACTCCTCAGTGGCTCACTACGGTACTCGGAGTCCCTTTAACAGTTTGTTTTTGACGTTTCTCTTTGGTTCTTCAATTCATAGTTTACCCCGAATCATCACATCTTGCTATATTGATTTAAGAATCTCTTAACGTAATGACTGTCACCAACCTCAGATACGGTACTGAAGAGGTATTATCACAGATCGTCACCTCCTACATCGTAAGCTATACTCCTGACATGGCCAAACATTATCGAGCACTAAGCGTTACTTTGGAAGGAGTGGCGTTGTTCCTCTTTATTCAGGGCTTCTATGTAGACTTAAAGACTTGTTGCACGAACAAATTAACATGAAACAACCAGAAACACCACATAAAACTACAAAAAAAACCTCATAACTCGTTTCCATTAAAAATTCAGTTTATTTTCGTGCTCAGGGGAAGGAAAACAAGAGTTGATAATTAATGTCTCATTCTCTTTCCATTTTATCTAATTAGAAAACTGAATAACTCCATTTCAGCAATGAAACATTTGCTAAGTATTCTTTATTTAATGAAGATAACTGAAAATAGGTGTTTTGTGGATTATTTAATTGTTTAATGAATATAAAAGGTTTCTATATATCGACAAAGAAAGTATTGAGTAATTAAATCACTAAAGATGATTATATTACAGAAATCTATTCTAATACTTCAAATTGAATAGAAGTTGCTTCGTATATATTTCGTAAAGGTACTTTTGAATAAACTGATGAATAAATACACTGAAATTTATTTTCAACAAACGCTGCACCAGAAAAGTGGCAATAAAATAGATCTACAGTAGTTCATACAATAGTGTTTTAAGAATTACTATTTTCTTCTGCAATTCATTGTTTTTGTTATATATTTATTATCAGACTAATCTCTCTTAACAAGTTTATAATCCAAAGGTGAAACCAAGAATAAATTATCATTATAAAACTGCTTCGGATGAATTTTTTGATAATAAAGATCGTACTAATCTCATTCAATGAATTCATGACCTCTATAAAGGTTTTAAAGGTCGCTCATGAATGGCAGAGGCAATGGAGAGTGACATTGCCCTACCAAGCAGAACAATAAAGACTAACCATATTACATATGATCAACGGCCAAGCCCACGCTCCACCCAAGCTAGGACCAAGGAGGACCAGGTAATGGCTGCTGATAACTCAGCGGATAGACCTATAGGCTCCCCCAAACGCCCCATCCTTAGATCACAAAGATGGTAAGATTGCAGCGGCTAAAGAAACTAACGAGTTTTAAGGGACTCGAACCCCAGTCTGGCGTTCACCAGTCAGGGACGTTACCATATCGGCCACCACAGGTTTTAAGCCTGTGAGAGGTGAAGTTAATTAAAACGGAGGAAAAAATTTGCTCTAATTCATAACAGTTTATGAAGAAAAAATTATGGTATCTCACATTAATTATTCCATTCAAACAAAATAAAACTGACCTTTTGATTTTACCTTTAATTTCAACATTTTACTAATTAAAAATGAAGAAAAATTTAACTTATATTTATAGTCTTAAAGAAATACACAATTTGTTCATGTTTCTGTACAATTTTCTACCCCAACCTAAATAGAACTGACCTTTTGATTTTACCTTCCCATTTTAACATACTCACGTAAAAAAAAATACCGTAATTTTAACCGGAAATTCTCCGTAAAAATATACTGCTCTCAATCATATTTCAGTAAAATACAGGCGACCGTCTTTTACCCCTAGTTTTTTCTTATATTTTAGGGATTGCTGACCGTAATATCACTCCTTTACGTCAATATGTTTCCTTTTAAAATGATAAAAATACTGGAATAAATGTTGCCAGGCATTTACCGTTTTTAATGCAAATTTTTAAAAGTGTATACACTAATTAAAAATGAGTAAAGAATTTACTTTATATTTGATATTGGATTAAAATAATACAAAGTTTTCTATCTGAACCAAAAGAAAACAACGTGTTTTGATTTGTCTAAATTCGAGTTCAACCTCCAATCGAAGCTTCATTCTTTCCATAGCATGTTGACAGACAGTCATGACGTCATAGGTAACCCCCTTGACAATAGTCATGGATGAAGCAAAAAACACATCACTTGAAGAGACTATAGAAACCTTGCTTTACTAGAAATGTTTTTGTGTGATAGGCTTCTGACGTTTGTTCGAAAATTATATTTAAGTTATTGATAGGGTGAGTTATCTTAAGAAAACGTTCAGCAGAACAAAACGTTTCATTCTTTAACAACGTTGTCAGGAGATGGAGAGAAAATATCCCTTTTTTGTGTAACAGATCAAATGAAATAATTTTTTTTCTTTATTCTGTTAAAATATCTGCATAGAAAAGAAAAGCTCTTTTCGAAACTACAGAAGTCCGAAGGGGTCTTATCAAATATCTGTTAATAACATTAAGTGATTAGAGGGGTACTCAACGGAGAGCAGACCTCCACCACAGCAGTTATTTCTCGACGCTTTGCTCGACCTTGAATTTTGACATTACCATGTATCTATTGGCGTAGATTTTCATATACTCAAATATGAACCAAGTTTGAAGTCTCTGTGACAAAAATGTCCAGACTTAGGGGTGATTGCGTGAATTGGACATTTTGCTTGACCGTAACCTTGACCTTTGACTTTGACCATTCCAAAGTTTAATAACTTGTAGCTTTTTATATAGGAGTTAATCCGTGGATGTTTCAACTTCGTTAGCGGAGATAATAAAAGAAAATATATAATCCAGTAAAAGATCATATTTTTCTTTTTCAAGATACTTCGTAACATTTAAAACTTCATGTATGAAATATTCCTCAAATATATTCATATATTCATAGCATTAACTTACTATGCTTCTGACGGCCCAGAGCTGCCATTTATCATTGGTCGAAATTTTCCCAAAAGTTGAAGAATTTCCTCATACATTCCTTTAACAATTTACACCTATCTATCTATTTATCAATCAATCAATCTATCTATCTATCTATCTGTCTATCTACCTAAACGGAAGTAGGCCCACTAAGATAAAATATTACATTTTCATGAGAAAACATTTTATCTTATATTTCTCGATTATCGATTAATCTATGGTAGGGATACATAAAGAACACAATATGTCTATGGTATGGATACATTATGAACACAATATGTATCTCCATAGAATGAACATAATATATATCTATATGTTATGGATACATTATGAATACATATATATCTCAATGGTATGGATACAGATGCGAGATGAATGCAAGTTAAGAGCAATAATGTCACAATAATTCAAGCAATGTGAAACATGCAATGGCAAGCTTAATCAGGTTTTTCTATTACCAGTGCAGGGAGAGATCAAGAGATAAAAAACCAATAGCATTGTAGTGTATGAGCGTCTATGAAACATGCGCTATACTATTTCATCATTCTTCTCTCTTTTCCAACATTCCTTCTCTTTTCTCTTATTTTCTCTTTCCCCTTCTCCTTGACCCTATCATTCTTCTTCTTCCGCTGTTTATCCTCCTCTACTTCTTCACCTCTTCCCCCGTCCTTCCTCCTCTTCTTCTTCTCTCTCCTCCCTTTTCCCGTCATCTGAAGATGATCTGCCTTAATGATTTCTGGATTTCTCGCTATTTTGCCAACCAGAAAATCTCAAATAATTTCAATTTTACCGGAAGGAATCCATCACTTTATATCTTTATATATACTAAAAACCATAACAAAGTCTACAGTGTAATCTAATATTACTTTACGTCCCAATTCAATGTTTAACTAATCTGGTGACAAAACCAAGTACGTCAACTTCCCCGTTTCGTACGAAAGCTGATCAAAGTTTTGTTCCTAAACTTCTTCTTTCAGGAAGTTGTGTAATCTCGGATGAATTGATGTCTTAAGTTAATCAATTAAATTCACCTGCTTTTACCACGAGCAAATGAAGTTAAATCCCCCCCTACACCCCCCCAATAGCTAGTGATTTGCTCCGCGATGCGAAAAAGCAGCTGTGATATCCTCCAAAAGTAGCTGGACTACTTCTCTAGTTGACAGTTCATTTCCGGTTCCCATCTCTAACATTTAAGTTCTCTTGTTTGTAAAGTAGGTAAACTTAGTTTGAGTTTTGGGAAATTCTTGAATAATTTCATTGTGTTTCTCTTTCGTTTCCTCGACCTCATTGGTCACTATACTCTCTCTCTCTCTCTCTCTCTCATCTCTCTCTCTCTCTCTCTCTCTCTCTCTCTCTCTCTCTCTCTCTCTCTCTCTCTCTCTCTCTCTATATATATATATATATATATATATATATATAATATATATATATATATATATATATATATATATATTTATATATATATATATATATATATATACTGTATATATGCAAATCTTTCAGATTTCAAATGACACAAAATTAAATAAATTTTGTAATATATATTAGGTATAAATCCTTATGTAATTTGAAAGAAAAATTTACAAAGGAAAGTCCGGAATGAATTCCATGACACCCTAAACAATGAACAAAAACTCAAAAGTTATAATACAAATAAGAATAAAAAAAAAATATATGTAATAAAGTAATTCTAAAATATCTCTGGAGGATCTCATAGACACACTTTGCGTAAACACAAATTCCATTTCTAAGTGTGAAGGGGGCAGATTCCCATTAGTCTAAACAGTTAGAAGCAATATTTTACGCATTTTGCGTATGTAAATAGAAGAAAAAAAACATACGCACTTCAAAAATTAATATTAGACATGATTAGCATGGTGTCAGTCTCAGTGCACTGTCCTACCCTCTGCCTTAGACACTCATGAGCAACCTCTAAAGTCTCAAAAAACATCAGGGATTTTCTCTGAGTATTTCAATTTAACTTCAAATGAGATACATTTTCTCTCGAGCTATGATAACATCCTCAAAATCTTCTTTACGTTGTTCTTATTTTGCAGAAAACTTTCATTTGTTCATCTTTGTGAATAATCCAAAATTGATAAAAGTAATCTTCTCGTTGATCCATGACGAAAGATTTTATTCTTAAAGTCTGTTCAGGCAAGATATCCTAAACCAGGTTTTGCAATATTCTCCTTCATCATGATTGAAAGGTACTTTCACTGACCAACACTTTCACAACGGATGCCATACATTTATGAATTATGGCCTTATTAAAAATAAGAAATGACTTCTAGTTCTTGGGACGATGTGATTTAATGGTTTCTTGTGCAGAGAAAAAATCTCTTTGGACAAAACAGTTCTCCTAACTTGGGAAAATCATCTCGTACTTCTATAAAATGCTGCTTTATTAGGCACCCGGTTCTCTCAATCAGTCAGTGGGTTATTCTATCTACGGGGGAAACATTCCTTATTAATTTTCCCTTCCTGTTTATTTTCCAACTTTCAAAACTGCACTTCGGATTTAAGAGATAACAGTAGCATTCACTTCCCGTAATAACACGATTAATCAAAATTTTCCTCAATTGAACATTAATACAGATATTCATTCATAAAAGGCAATGATTCTAAGATGATATCTTCAGTGATTCATTCTTTGTCTGAGCAATGGGAGATATAAACTAATACTACACAAGTTACGATCTTTACTGTTTATCGGGACCAAATTGTCTGCTATATTCATGAGTGTCATTAATGTTTCATCATTTATTTTCCTTCCCACCAATATAAAGTTTAATTTAAATTTAGCTCTGTGGCCAGAAGGCCATTCTGAAATGGAAGGAAACGATAGAAAATTTCACCAATCAATAAAATCCACTTCCCTTCAGACGCACTGACGTTTCATTGCCTCCTAAAACTCTTCCATAATTGCTATCGCAAAAATCGTTTGTTTGTTTGTAAATTTCCACATAAACTACTGTACTGATTTTGATCAAACTTGGAAGTCATGTTGGGTATGACACAAAGATGAAAGTGAAACATTCTGGAAGAAGTACATCAAAGTAAAATGGTACTTACTCCATCGAGAAAAAACTGAGAAACAGCATCTCTGTGTGAATATCTTTCATGATTATTCATTTCTAAATTTATTTACGTCTATGAAGGATTTCATAACTTCCTTTTCTTCCACCACTCTTCTTCTTGAATACAAAACCCCTCCTTTTGTGTCTCTCTAGAACACGTCTCTAAAAACCTCCCGTTTTTACTTTTTTACCATCACATAAGTTTGTCCTGCCGCCACCCATCCTCTGGTCTCATCCATCAAATAATCCATGCCAAAACGCCCCTAATCCAGTTTTGTATTAAAGTGGACTTCAGCCATAATAGAACACTGGGAAGTCACAATTAAAGGGATTTCTTTTGGAGCACGAATCGAGGACCACCAAACTTATAATGCTTGGAAAGGGCATGCTGTGGGGGGGGGGGGGGGGTGGAGGGGGGCTCGAACGGTGTCTGGTAGCTTATGGCTTTTTTTTTGGGGGGGGGGGGGAAGCGAATATGAGTGATAAAGGCTTAACTCCAGGGGACTTGGAAGACTATGCGAATTTTTATTGAGACGGGAAAAAGGAAAACAAAGCTATGCTTATTTAGCTGCCTTTTTTTATCTCTCTCTCTCTCTCTCTCTCTCTCTCTCTCTCTCTCTAAGACCCAATCAAGAAACTTAATTACTCATTTTGTACCTCCTTTCATTCTTGTGGGTATCACCCCCACCTATTCATGCTAACATAATACATGCATGCATATATAGATACACACATTCATACATACATATATACATAAATAAATACACACACATACATACATACATATATACACACACACACACACACACATATATATATATATATATATACAGTATATATATAAGGTCATTTTCATTTGTAACTTCATCAATGTGATCTACAAACCAATTTCGCTGTTGAAATAACAAGGGAGTAATACATTTGTGTGACAAATAAGAGTCCATTCAAAATTAAATTGAGTAATAAAACGATAATACAATTAAAAGTCTCACAAATTAGTAATATGTGTATATATATACATATATATATACATATATATACATGTATGTATGTATGTGTATTTATATATATATATATATATATATGTATGTATACATGTATGTATGTATGTGTATTTATATATATATATATATATATATAAGTGTGTGTGTGTGTATCATCTCCTCTAACGCCTATTCACGCAAAGAGACACAGTAAGATTTCACCAGTCGTCTCTATCTTGAACTTCTAAATCAATACTTCTCCATTCATCATCTCCTACTTCACGTTTCATAGTTCTTAGCGTTGTAGGCCTGGGTCTTCCAACTCTTATTGTACCTTGTGGAGCCATGTTAAAATTACATAAGAAATCAAACTATATCACAGTTTAGTGAGATCGGTGTTACTGTATGGACATAGGTCGTGGTATGACAATGAAACAATCTTCAACAGACCGTAATCAGGCGAAAGTGGAAGGACATGGCTGAGACCTTTGTTCTGCAGTAGACTAGTAGAGGCTGCTGATGATGATGATGATGTAGCATATTGCAAGAATCAACAACTCAAAATAACGCAAAGGATAATAATCAATAAACAATCTTAATCAAAGTAATCTATCTATATCTTTATAAAAAGAATAAAAAAAAACCATGATAAGTAAATTTCAAAAACTTTGTATATAGTAATTAAGTAGTAAGCAAATTAAATCGTAAAAAAAAATATAGATGCTTAGTGGTTTCTAATTCAAAGTACACAAAATTTAGGAGTTATTAATTAATCATAGAATTAAAAAGTAACAAAAATGTAAATGAAATTAAAGGAATGAAGGCTATATATATATATATATATATATGGGCTTGAGCCATGTTGTTCAGATGGAAGTTCCTTTCGGCAGGTTATTAAGAAATTATGAGTGTTCAATTGACATTAAAATGGAAAAATTTAATGAAAAAAGTAACAAAAACAACGTATGAATCAAATGACACTAAAAGTATCCAAAATGTAGGAGTCGTTAATCGATCCTAAATTGAAGACAAAGACTCCGTCGGAGCCTCTCTGAGTCTCGGAGCAAATCTCAAATCGAAGCCAATTCTCCTTCTTCACCAAACGTGAGCCCGTCCGACCGAGAAGGATATAAACAAACAACACAAACAGAGGATGTTTGCTTGGGAAGGCACAATCAGGGGTTAAGTGGATAACTTACCTAATTGCTCGATGCTTCAGAGAGCATAAACACATCCAGTCCTTGGAGGGATGCTCATCATGAGAGGCATCATGATGTGAAGGAGAGCAGTTTAGAATGGAGTTCGTCTCAAGGGCCGGGGATACTTAGGAGCATTTCACAGTCAATGGAAAATGTGTTATACCAAATTTTAAAGGGATTAGAAATGTACATAGAACATGGTATACCAGTGTAAGCGACCAGTCAAAACTGACGGCTGAATATTTAGACATATGTAAACACACGCACAAGCACACAAATGCAGATTCAATCCTTCCCATCTCCCCCCCCCTTTTCACCAGGGTATGACTACTACCTCTCACCCCTAGCCGAGGGACGGGGAGCGACGGAGACTTATTAGTTATACGTCTGGCAATGCCGATGGAAGTGACAGTAAAGAATTATATTTATATATAAATATATACATACACATATATATATATATATATATATAAATTTGCAAAATTTATCCTAATATATCCTAATGTGGCCCGCGAGGAGATTTTTTGTGGACCTCTAACTCTGACCTAACTATGCAGTATGATTTAATGTGTCGAAACCTTACTGGACCTAAATAATCCATCCTGAATACTAACAAAATAAAAAAAATTATAAATAATTGAATAAAATTAAAATCACACATTTCAGTAGAATTTCAGTACTCTCTCTCTCTCTCTCTCTCTCTCTCTCTCTCTCTCTCTCTCTCCTCTCTCTCTCCAAACCATGCGTTTAATACAAATGTTTAATTTACTTTTGACGGTAGATAGCAAAATAATAATAACAATAACAAATATAGATGTAACCAGATTAAGGAAAACCCCGTGAACAGAATGGGGATGGAGCCCCCTCTGTTTCGAATAGTTTTCAGCTTGCCTCTGTTTTGCAGTTAAGCACTATTGTTCATAACGTCTTTCCATATTGAGTCAAAGTAGGAAAAGAAAGTGCTGTGACATGAACAGAGCATATGATATGAAGTGGGAAGAAGAATAGTGTGTGGCATCAAATAGGTTTTGTTCTTAACGAATATGTTCGAAGGCACTGTGAGCCATTGGACAAAGAAAAGTTTGCTCAATTGCGGGAAAATCCCGAAGTGGTAGGTTGAATATCTTGATGGGCAAACATCAACAGCAAAATCATGGGCCACATAACTTCTGAAAACCACAAACAGCTAGTCTTACTGCTTCATAACGTTGGTGCTTGTAAGAAACATAAAATAATTTAGGGTCGGAGAATTAATAAAGCAGTCTGCAGTAAAATAGCACAAGAGTTTGCAGAAGAAAATGTACCTGGTCGTAAAAAAAAAAATTGAAAGTGTGTCATTCTTTTACCAAAGAGTTGTAAAAAGAGTGAATGAATTTGATCAGCATGTTTCCATGAAACTTGAAAATATAACGAAACATAGAAAGTACTTTTTACTGGATTTAGATGACAGCACTGATGTAAGTGACACAAGTCAGTTACTCGTATTTGCCGGCACCATTGGCGAAAATTTTGTGGTTCACGAAGAATTTGTCAAGATGTAGTCATTGAATGATGATAGCAGAGCTTCTGATATATATAAATTTCCCTCAAATCCGTGGTCAATGAATATGGAGGGTTTAAAATGTGTTCCTGCATTATAACTGATAGTACGGAAGCTATGGTTGGCAGTAATGTGGGGTTAGTTGGTCTTTTAAAGAAAAATGGTGTGCATTGCATCACACTGCATTATTCACCAAGAGGCCTTATGAAGCAAAATATTGCAGATGAGTGAAGCCATGAAAAGTATTGTCAGTATTGTGAACTTAATCAGAAGAGGAAATATCTCTTCAAGCAGAGAAAATTTATATCATTCCTGGAAAAACCAGAGTACAGTGACCTGCCACTATACTACGTGTTAGGGGGTGAGTGCTGGGAAACTTTTTTTTCTTCTTCTTCTTCTTTTTTTAAGGGAAGATACTCTACCATTTCTATAAAATCAGCATATTAGTCATTCAGAGCAATGCTAAATTTAGCTACACGATAAAGACTTTCTTTGCTCCCAAGCAATTCTTACCGTAACGTTCTAAACATGAAGGAAAATTACAGAATGTTTCCCAGTTAGTACGACATGTTGACTCTCTCCGTAAAAAGCTGCAACTTTTCAGTGCATGCTTAAACAAGAATCATCTAACATACTCCCCTTCTTGTCAGAAATAATGGAACATACTCCTCACCTTTTTTTTGGAAAACTTGAAGGGTTATATTGTGAATTTGATAAAAGATATATATATATATATATATATATATGTATATATATACATATACATATACACACACACACACACACACACACATATATATATATATATATATATATATGATGGAAAAAGTTGGACCACCCTGATATACAATCTATTTTCCTTTTGGTTAATCTTCCTTTTAATTGTTCTTTACTTTTCATCTTCTAATGATTTCATCTAATTTGTCTTCTTCCTTAGTTAGTGTCTATCTTTTTGTTTTTGTATTATATCTCCTTTTCAATATTTTGCTATCTCCCTTTCTTTATTTTTCCTTGACATTCATCTTATATTTTCTTTTCGGTTTTCCTCTTTTGGATTTATTTCTGATTTCTATTTCTTTCCTCTCATCTTTAATTATACTTTCTCCGATTCTTTCAGTTTCTTCGTAGTCCTTCATTGTTTTGTTTTAGAGTCATCTTTATCAATCCGTTCATCTCATTTTTTCATTTTACTTTCTCTCAAGTTGAACTCCTCACTTCCTCTGCCTCATCATTCTCTTCTCTTAACTTCTCAATACCTCTTGTGCGAGGTGACTGTTAGGTACAAACAGAGAGGCTAGATGAATGCCAGTGAGGTTTATTCAACAGATAATGAGCTTGTATACAAACAGTTGAGAGCAATAATGTCACAATAATTCAAGCAAGTAAAACATGCAATTGCAAGCTTAATCATTTTTTCTATTATCAGTGCGTGAGATCAAGATATAAAAAAGCAATAGCATTATAGTGTATGAAACATGCGGAACACTATTTCATCATTCTTTTTCTCTTATCCAACCTTACTTCTCCTTTCTCTTCATTTCTTTTTCCCCTTCCCCTTGCGCTATCATTCTCTCTCCTCTTCCTCTGTTTATCCTCCTCTTCTTCTTCGCTCTTTCCCTTTTCCCATCATCTGAAGATGATATAAGATGTCCCTGAGGGTTTCATTTGATCCGCCTTTGTGAATTCCGGATTTCTGGCGATTTTTCCAACAAGAATCTCAAATAATTTTCATTCTACCGGAAGGAATCCATCTTTCGATTTTTATTCAATTTATAAACCGTTTAGCCACATTAACCAGATAAAGTATAAATCCTTATGTAATTTTAAAGAAAAATTTACAAAGGAAGGTCCAGAATGAATTCCATGACACTCTACAATATTATCAAAAACTCAAAAGTTATAATACTAATAAGAATAAAAATAAATACATGTAATAAAGTAATTCTAAAATATCTCTGGAGGATCTCATAGACACACTTTGCGTAAACACAAATTCCATTTCTAAGTGTGAAGGGGACAGATTCCCATTAATCTAAACAGCTGGAAGCAATGTTTTACACATTTTGCCTATGTAAAGGGGAAAAAAAAACATACGCACTTCAAAAATTAATATTAGACAATTTTACATCACACACACACTCAAACACACACACACACAAACACTCACTCCCCATCATGCCAAACGTTCCCCGTAACACATTCGCATTCGTATTGGATAAATGAGGAAAGAAGCAAATGTCAAATGATCAGGATAAATTTATGCAAACGAAAATTGGTGCAGACGAGGTGCCTCTAATGACGCTACAAAAACGAAATAGGAAAAGGAGAACGAAAATAAATGTCGTCAGTCTTCGGAAGAATCCTTAGAGAAGTTGGGATTCCTCGGAGCAGTTGGGAATTCTCGAAGCAGTTGGGAATCCTCGGAGCAGTTGGGAATTCTCGAAGCAGTTGGGAATCCTCGGAGCAGTTAGGAATCCTCAAAGCAATTGGGAATCCTATGAGCAATTTGAAATCCTCGAAGCAGTTGGGAATACTCGAAGCAGTTGGGAATCCTCGGAGCAGTTGGGAAACCTCGAAGCAGTTGGGAATCCTCGAAGCAGTTGGGAATTCTCGAAACAGGGTCAAGCAAAAGGTCGGGAATTAGCTGCAGCGGTGGAGGTCTGCGCTCTAGTGAGTGACCCTCTAGTTCGGATTGTAGTTTTACATTAATTTAATTCATATTTCCAATCTGTCATAATCTCATAGAGTGAAATAAAAAAAATGCGATAATTGAAAAAGAATAAATTAGATATTAAAAGCTATTCATAAATTAAACACAAAGACACTAATATACACCTTACACCTTCAAAAAATAACATAAGACACAATACACACAGATACATCGCAAAAATACCTCCCAAAAAAGATACATTATAAACCCAGAACAGGAATTACACACTCAAAGTAAAAAAACAAAAAACAATATTTGTTGAAAGAACCTTTTCTACACACACACACACACACACACACACACACACACACACACATATATATATATATATATATATATATATATATATATATATATAGTATACACACACATTCTGCATTACAAGCCTATCCCTCCAAAAGTACCACGCCTCACGACAAATCACAAGTTCACCACTTGGTAAGTATATCGTAAACATCATCTCATTTCATAGCCCATCTAATTCACACACACACACACACACACACACACACACACACACACACACTAACTAAATTTTAAATAGAGTTATTTTTCTTTTAGATGTGTTAGTATCTAGAGAGAGAGAAGGTTTTAATACCGCGGTTTTTAGAAAAAAGACTTTTACTGATTAGGTTCGAATTTTTATAGCTCTTGTTTTTATAATTTTAAATTAAACTCTATTTTTACTCTTCTCCACAGAGCATTCCTTCTTACTTCTAGTTGGGAATATTTTCATACAGAAGTACTTTATTTATGTGATTATTTTAAGAAAAACTGTTTTCCGACCAAATTATTTTTTAAGCATCTCAACAGATTATTAAATGATAAATTGCCTCAGACTACAAAAATAACAACAGTACCTAAACTCAAATTTTATGCGAGTTTTCCTTTTATGCATGATGATTCCTTCAGACAGAAGTTTACAAAAATCATACAACAACATTTTCCAGATGTTGTAGTAAACTTAATTCCCAAGAATCCTCTCACGGTTGGCTCGGTTTTTTACTTTAAGGATCGCTTGAGTCCTTTGATGTCCTCTGGTGTAGTGTATCGATATATTTGCCCAAAGTGTAACTCTGGGACCTACGTAGGATCTACCAAGAGGTTGTTGAAGATCAGAATTGACTCTCATAGAGGTGTTAGTTTTCGAACAGGTTGCAGAATATCCAACCCAGAACATTCAAATATTCGCAATCATACTAAAATGTGCAAAATAAATATTGACAGTAAAGATTTTAGTATTATAGGACAGGTATCTAATTACCATGACTTGCCTATTCTGGAGTCAATTTTGATTAAAACACTGGTTGCGTCGTTAAACACCCTAGCTTCCTCCACTCAATTGTACTTGTCATAACTTTCTTTGAATATCAGAACCTACTAAAAACCATAGAATTAATAAAACTCGCTTTTGGTAATATTTGGGGGAGGTAAAAGGAACAGCCTTGTGTCAAATTTGGAGGCGGGGAGGGAAGTGAGAGGTTGGCTGGAGGGCTGGTGGTTTAGGCTATATATATATATATATATATATATATATATATATATATATATATATATATATACTAACACACACACACACACATATATATATATATATATATAGGTATCCTTGTGATTTAGTGTACAAATCTCATTTTCATTTTTGAAAGTGAGACAATTTTGAAGGTTACTCTCTCATCACCGTCAATGACCTATATGTCAGCATTCCAGTTAACTCTCTCTCTCTCTCTCTCTCTCTCTCTCTCTCTCTCTCTCTCTCTCTCTCTCTCTCTCTCTCTCTCTCTCTCTCTCTCTCTCTCTCTCTCTCTCTATATATATATATATATATATATATATATATATATATATATATATATATACACTATACATATTTATGTATCTTGAAAGATATTTACGTTTTGGTAAGAAATGTTTGTCTGATCTTTCCCCGGGTGCTAAAAGTTTCTTTGTTTTCTAATATTTTAACGATTTTAAGAAACCATAAGTTTTATAAATGAGATTAAAATTTATTTTTATAGAAGATTTTTATCTTCTTTATCTAATACATGCTAAAGGTTTCTTTTTTATTTATTAGATTCAATATGTATAGGCATATACATATGCATACCTTTCTGAGTGGGGATACCCTAACGTGGTTGAAGGGTTTGCGTATCCTCACTGATCAGCGTTGTGATATAAACTGGCCAAAACACAGTCATGAATTGACCTGCGTTTGTCCGGCGGTCGTTTAGAAACGTCTATATTTGTTGTTGTTGTTGATGTTGATGTACATATGTAGCCTATACATACATATAGAAATTAAGAACATCTATATGTATAAATATACATATACAGTAGACAGCAAGAAATATATATATATATATATATATATATATATATATATATATATATATATATATGTATATATGTATATATATTTATATATATTTATATGTATATATATATGTACAAATGTATAATATATATATATATATATATATATATATATATATATATATATATATTTATTTATTAGGAGTACCTCGTCCAAGCTCCCATGTTATGAGAGTAGACACTAAGAGAGAAAGAGCGATGATCAAACGCCTTTGATATTCATTGCTCACTTTTCTTTACTTGGGAGAGAGAGAGAGAGAGAGAGAGAGAGAGAGAGAGAGAGAGAGAGAGAGAGAGAGAGAGAGGTGCATTTCAAATGTCATTAAAAAACATCCGTGCAATATATCCACCGACATTTAAATCTTTGTGTTAAAATGCTGAGAGAAAAATTGAAAAAGTTATCGTTAAAGATTGGCTATCGATCTTGATAAAAAGAAATAAAAAGGTCATATTTATGAGAAGTTTTGAGAAAAATGAGGAAAATGTATTTATTTATCTATTTATTTATTTATTTATATATTTATTTATTAATTTATTTATTAACCTTCTATGCATTATTTTATCATGGTAAAAAATATTCCCTATAAATCTGTCACAAAACTTGTTTAGAATTCGACGGCAGAGAGACATTTGGTTTGTATTTTGTAATTGATAATTTGGTTGTGTTCGATATGAATCTATTTATTTTTATATCTTATATATATATATATATATATATATATATATATATATATATATATTTTTTTTTTTA
>NC_090753.1:55027154-55029654 GCF_036898095.1 Palaemon carinicauda
AGTGCCTTGTGGAGCAGCCAAACGTTTAGTTGTTTTTATAATTTTTCTGTCAGTTTGGTAATGGTTAAACTCTGTTGTGGTCGATTTTCAAAGGAACCAGCTTTTTAATAATTTTTTATTTTTGCTGCACTAATAAGGAATTTAAATATAAGCACTTCACTGAGGAACTCATTTGGCTTAGGCTGTTTACCGATGTTCGCCGATGTTTACTGTTGTTTTAATAAAGGTGGGGCTTTCATAATACCGATGAAATTACTTCTAAACTATAGTTTTATTAATTATTTCTTTTTATACCTCTCTTCTCCTTATCATTTATGTTTATTTGATTGTTTTTCTTACATTTTTTCCTTATGATTACGCTTTACTCTTCAACATTACAAATTCCGTTAAATGAGTATTATATCTATTCGAAATTTGTAAAATTTAATGATCATAAATAAAAATTAATCTTTTCCACTCTTTGAAAAATTTTATCGATATCGATTTATTAACTGATTAAACTTTACATTTACCAATTTTGTAACGCGATATTTTATCTTAGTATATCTAGATTGACTGACTGATTTACATTTCTAGCGACACACGTGATTATCTGGTTTCTTGAAATGTTGCATCTTGATAAACTATCATTGACTTATAACTATACTCGGTTTTCTTAACCGAGGCGCATTTGCACCCAATCACATCGGTGCCCTTTTAGCTCGGAAAAGTTTCATTTGAGTTGAAACTTATCTAACTACATTTCTTCAGGTATATGTTTTATAAATAAATAATGATAACGAATAAAGAGATTATAATCTATTGTGATGGTAAGTCTAGATTTAATAACACTCGCCGAAGTCAACGACAGGAGATTGTTTTCGTATGCATGATTTTGGAACTTTCACATATTTTAACACAAATTGCGATAAATTACTCTAAACATTAAAAAAAATTATTATAAACTTTTTTTTTTTTAATACCAGAATCTACTAAAACCGCGGAATTAATAAAACTCGCGATTGGTGGAAAATTGTGGGGAGGTAAATGGAACAGCCTTATGTCATATGGGGGGCGGGGGGTATCGAGGTTGTAACTCTGTGAAATCATGAATTCGTTTAATAGTGAATTTTATGTTATTAATGGAAAATACACTATCTTAAAAACGAAAAATTTTTATATTGATATAATCTAAACCTTGTACCAACCGTGTGTCACACGATCGTACATAAATTATTTTGCATATATTATGCTTGTATCTGCGCTCTTCCCTCGCACTAAAAAGAACCTGAATAATCATGTCTCCAGTTTTCCTCTGTAACATTGTCTGTCTCTCGAACATGTTATGTCCTGTTGCCTTGGGGTTTTGTATATAAATGAGAGTGTTCCTTAATAAAGTACTCAGTTGATTACATCCTGCCTTTGAGTTCACAACCCTCTTTCGGCCCGTCACATTGGTGACCCTGGAAGTCGACTCGCTCCCACCGCCTTCCACCCCCACCCCCACTCCCTCGCCCCTCCATCGTTGGTATTATGGCGGACTCTACGGCAGTTGGTGCTGCGGCCGCTCCATTCAAACTTTCATCGTTTGCCAGTGGAGACGCGTTTGCTTGGTTTCAGCGCGCAGAAATCCAGTTTCGCATCAGGGGCGTGACTCGGTCAACCACCAAAGCGGATAATGTTCTCGCGGCAATACCCAAGGACACCTTCCCAGAAATATCCGACTGGCTTTGTGAACAAGGAGACACCCCAATAGCGTATGACGCTCTCAAAACATACCTTCTGCAGCGGTACTCGCCGTCGCCAGCAACCCGTATAGCAAAGCTTTTTCAGCTCTTGCAACAACCGTTGAGGGACCAAAGGGATTTGCTTGCCCTTAGGGAAATTACCAGTATTGCTCGCCTTCAACCTGCCGCAGACGGCTCTCCTCGTGAGGTGAACCTACTTCGTGCCCTTTGGATACGCCGTTTACCCGGACCTATACGCGCTGCCATACCCGATGTCGATAGTTTACCCATAAAGGACTTGATGACCAAAGCCGACGCCCTTATGGACAGCCACTTCAAGACCTCCATCAACGCCTCCACCCCTGACGAAGAGGATGCCTATTCAACGTCAACCGAAGCTGACATGAATACCGTAGGACATACACGCCTACCCCGTGACGTGCCGAAGCAGCGACAAAGCCGCCCACCACCCACCAATCGCTCGCGCCCCAACGATACTCCTGGGTATCACCCTACATCAGACAACGGCCTACAACCCCGCTGCCAATGGAATGGTTGAACGTTTTCATCGCACCCTCAAAGCAGCTTTGAAGTCCCGCTGCAAGGATTGCAACTGATTTACTCAGCTTCCCTGGGTCCTCCTGGGACTAAGGACCACTCCTAAAGACGCCCTCGACGTCTCGGCAGCTGAAATGGGTATGGCGACCTGGTGGTCGTCCCTGCCGAATTTTTTCCTTCTACAACCTCCTCCGACGATCTCCAGCGCATACGTCACGTCGTGGGAAAATTTACTC
>NC_090753.1:55034654-55054654 GCF_036898095.1 Palaemon carinicauda
TGTAGTTATGGTTCATGAGGGACAGAACAACAGAGTTTTTAGTCTGAGTCTGTGTTGTCTGGCTTGGGGCAGAGTCCCCCTCGCTGACCTAACACATATAAAGGGAGCTTAGCTCCCTTAGGTCACTACCGAAGGTTTCTGTAGTTATGATTCCTTCTTTTGTGATCGACCAGACTAAGTCCTGTTGCTGTTCTCGGGGGAGGATAAGTTCTTCCCTTGGGAGTAGCAACGCCTTCCTTGCTTTGGTGCTCTGGAAGCTGGCAAGTATTGCTGGCCCTTTCCCTTAGATCTCCCTTAGGCTAAGATAAGTTTCTTGGCTGCGGGTGATATGTCACTAAAGCAAGGTTGGCAGGACCCTCTTGTCCCTTCCCCCTCTATCTCCGTAATGGCCTAGCCATTACTGTACTGTACCTTGCCGGCCGGCAGAGCTGGCCGGCAGGGGTCTTACTGTACTGTACGTCGTTCTACTTCTGGACCTAGTATAGGTTGGGATGTGGAATTGACTCAGCCCATTGCCGGCCGGCAGAGCTGCTGGCCGGCAAGGGTCTTATGTTTTCGAGTGCTGCCCGGACCTCTCTTGGTTCCTCATCCATGCCTGCCGGCAGAGCCGGACGGCATTGGTCAAGGAAGCCTGAATTAGTTTCTCCCCTTCCTTATATGCACTCTTTCGGTTGCCGTGCTTGGAGGTAGTGTACACTCTTATCCCGGCATCCATTCTATTTTCTTCTAGTGCTGTACCTGTCCTGGCTGCCGGCCTCATAGGCCGGCAGCCGGGCATGTGTAGTTCTCTGGTTCTTTTGCTGCCGGCTGGCATCGGTCTTGTACCTTTGCCGGCTGGCTTATGTCAGTCCTTGTCTGCCGGTCACCAAGAGTGTGGCCGGCAGCTGGGTACTACCTTGTGTAGTTGTTGGCCGGCAGCCATTGCCGGCCAACACTGGCTGTTACCGGCCGGCAGTTGCTGCCGACCGGCACAGGCATTTGAACCAGAGTGCTGCCGCCCTATAGCTGTTAAGTAGTATACTTTAAAGCTAGTTGTGGTGTGTGCCGGCCGGCAAAGGCAGGCCGGCACACATCCCCCTATACTGTACTAGTATTCTTCTGTATAGCATATACAGTAAGAAGAAAACTATAGTAAAGGTTTTGGTACAGCACTGTATCTTCTAACACTATTGTGTTTTCTTGCACATCCCTTTGCTGTTGCCCTCAGATAGGAAGCTGAGTTCTTCCCTGTCTATTATCCAGGATTTTAAAATCATTACTTAGGTGTGAGCTCCATCTGTTTCCTCTGGAAACCTTGCATTGGTTACTCTAGAAGAGATAAACCATTTTTTATTTTATTATCTAGAAGGCTGCAACAATGGGTTGTGAGGGAAACACAAGTGTGTGTCTTTCCTTTCTGAATTGTTATGCTATACTATGCATATCCAGTGATACATAGTTCACTTGATACTCATGGAAATTTCTTCTCTTTACAGAAGGACACTCCAAAGTGGGGAAGTGCTTTCTGCAATGTCAGCAGCAAGAACCTCTGCGGACATGAGTTTTGTAGGAGACACGCAGCATACGCTGTCTCCAAGGATGATCTCCGGTATTGGGACCCTCAGGTATGTACTGTGTGCACTAACCTGATTAATGAGACATTTAAATAGCTAGGAAGAAGCTTCGTACCTGGGTAAGGGGCTTCCAAAAGAACACTTCTGGCCCTTATCTTCCAAGTGAGAAGATGAGGGCGTATCTTTTCCCTAAGGTATCAGCTGATGCAGTGATTCCCCAGTCTCAAGAGGAGATCCCTAAGTTCAGATCCAGGTGGATGCTGAAGTCGCGGTCGCGATGCAAGACATCCAGCTAAATGACAGGATATCTGATGTGGACGGGTGTCAGGAGGAAGACCTCCTGGCAGAAGCCCAGGATGAAGTTCAAGCCCCTCTACATCGGCCGGTCTCCCAGTAGAGCTGGGATAGGCCCTCTCTTCTATTGTTGGAATGATCCAACAAATGCAGAAGGAGAATCAGGAGAAGGCGGCTGCAATGGAACTGCGAATGCAGTGCCTTGCAGAATCACATGGGCCCCAGAAAAAGCTCAATGTGAAAGACCTTCCCTTGTGCTCAGATGCTAACCCATGGAGGTATGCTGAGCACATGCCGATGACGACTGGGAAGATCGTCATCTCGGATAAGCTGGGCTCAGTTCCCCTGGAGGGTGGAATTCTGGCCCAGCAAGGCATCATATCCGGACTGTTATGTCCGGCTGAGGAAGGAACCAGCTTCAAAGGAGGAGACAGAGCCGAAGGAGGTCATAGTGATGGACCATGCTAAGGCTCAAGCTCTACTTTCATCCTCGATGAAAGAGAGGGGCTTCTCTAACTCAAAGGTAGCTGCATTGAATAGGAAGCTCCCTTCCTTTGTGTCCTCGCCTACTAGAGCCTTCCCCCTTTTACAGAAAGGGTTTCTGGCTGTACTAAAAGCAATCGAGGCCGGCAAGTCTTGCCCCTCCCTAGAGGAGTGTAAACCCTTGTCGCTGGCCCTGCCTATGGACCACAAAGACTGGAAGGACGTCCATCTTACGTTCTCAGTGGGAAAGTTGGAGGCTGATATTGCCGGACGTCAGTTCGGCAAGGACCTCCCTAAGCTGTCTGACTTTCTTTTGCGAAGTGAGTTCGATACAAAAGAAAGACTGACTGCCTCAAGGTCTCTTCAGACTACTCTCGAGACGATGGCAAGTGACCCCAAGGTCCATGAAATGTTCATGGTAGTGGCCAAGCCTCATCTGGCCACAGTGACGAAGGACCTTTATGGCTTCGTCAAGGCAAGGAGAGCTTGTAGGGAGTTCGTGTTTACCTCGGCTACGGTGAGGCATGAGCTAAAGAAACTAATCTCCTCCAACATTTGGGGAAAAGACCTTTTTCCCTACCGACTTGGTCAAAGAAGTTTTTGATAAAGCCGCCTTGGAGAATAGAAACCTTCTCCAGAAGTGGGGCCTGGCTATCAAAAGAAAGTCTTCCCCGGATGAGGGTCCTCAACCAAAGAGGAATACTATGAGGACTAGGCTACCGTCTCGGCCAGCCAAGCCTCTTAGACAGCAACAGCAACTGCAATTGCCATTGCCCCCAGTGCCCCAGATCGTGGCACAAACCCCGACCACCTTTCAGTGGGTACCCCAGGCCGTGTCGACACAGTCCACGGCATTCACCCCAGCGTTCGAAGGGCAGTCTACTTCCTTTCGAGCAAAACCTAGAGGAGCAGCCAGAGGCTCGTCTAGACGCCCCTCAAGGGGAAGGGGATTCAGGGGTGGTCGTGGTCAGGAAGGCAAGACCTCAGGACGGCAGTCCAAGTGAGGTGATACCGGTAGGAGGGAGACTTCTGAAATTTCGGGATCGGTGGACCTTCGATCCCTGGGCCCACAGCCTACTCAAGAATGGACTGGGCGGGAGCTGGTACAGCACTCCACCCCCGTACCTTCGGTTTTTCCAACACTCCACCCCCGTTATGGAGGAGTACGTTCAAGAACGGTTGGAGAAAAAGGGTGAAGCCCATCAATTTCTAAGGGAGGCTGTTTTGTGTTCCCAAGAAAGACTCGGAAAAGCTCAGAGTCATTCTGGACTTGTCGCCACTTAACAAGTTCATAGTGAATTGCAAATTCAAAATGCTAACACTGCAACACATAAGAACCTTACTGCCCAAGAGGGCATATTCCGTCTCTATAGACTTGTCAGACGCCTACTGGCACATTCCAATTAGCCATCAACTCTCCCCCTACCTAGGGTTCAGGCTACAACGAAGACTATACGCCTTCGGAGCCATGCCATTCGGGCTAAACATAGCCCCAAGGATTTTTACGAAGCTTGCGAGCGTAGCTCTTAAACAATTTCGCCTAAAGGGAATTCAGGTAGTAGCCTACCTGGACGACTGGTTGGTGTGGGCAGCATCCGAGACAGAATGCTTGCAAGCTTCCAGTCAAGTGATCCAGTTCCTAGAGTACCTAGGCTTCAAGATCAACAGAAAAAGTCTCGACTTTCTCCATCTCAAAAGTTCCAGTGGCTAAGATCCACTGGGACCTTTTGTCACACCGTTTCTCCACCCCGGCGAAGAAAAGGAAGGAGATAGCGGGTTCTGTCAAGAGACTTCAAGATTCCGAAAGGATATCAAGACACGAGCAGGAGAGAGTACTGCGCTCTCTCCAGTTTGCTTCGGTGACAGACCCAGTGCTAAGAGCACAGCTAAAGGATGCAATCGGAGTTTGGAGAAGTTATGCATCAAACGCGTAAAGAGATCTGAGAAGACCAGCCGCTTCGGCTAAGTACTCTTCTCAGGCCTTGGTCCGAAGCCAGACATCTAAAGAAGTCAGGTTCTTCTTCAGCCACCTCCCCCGTCGGTGACGATTCACTCAGACGCCTCAAAGGAGGGATGGGGAGGTCACTCTCATCGGAAAAAAGTCCAGGGGACTTGGTCCAGGCTATTCAAGACCTTTCTCATAAAACTTTCTAGAAGCTAGGGCAGTGCTCCTTACCTTAAAGAAAGTCTCCCCGCGTCATTCATTCCACATAAAGTGGTAATAGACAGCAAGGTAGTTGTAAGATACTTGAATCGACAAGGATCGAGGTCGCCACCTCTCAACCAGGTGATGTTGGCCGTCTTCCGATTGGCAGAAAAGAAGAAGTGGTACCTGTCGGCAGTTCACCTTCAAGTAGTCCGCAATGTGACAGCGGACGCTCTATCCAGGTTCACACCGATAGAGTCGGAATGGTCCTTAGACGCAGGATCATTCTCCTTCATTCTGAATCAGTCCCAGAACTGCAGATAGACCTCTTTGCGACGAAAGACAACAAGAAGTTGCCCCTGTACGTGCCCCGTACGAGGACCCCTTAGCGGAAGCAGTGGACGCGATGTCCCTCGACTGGAACAGATGGTCCAAGATTTATCTGTTCCCTCCTCACAGCCTTCTGTTGAGGGTCTTCAACAAACTGAGATCCTTCAAAGGGTAGCGGCAATAGTGGCCCACAAGTGGCCGAACAGCGTGTGGTTCCTCCTGGCATTGGAACTGTAGCTGAAGTTTGTACCACTACCAGATCCAGTTCTGACCCAGCGAGTCCAGAAGTCAACTGTCTGCGCTTCATTACAGAAAACCCGGACCCTGCAGTTCATGATTTTCTCTCCCTAGCGGTGAGAAAGCGTTTCGGGATTTCGAAAGCCAGTATAGACTTCCTTGAGGAATATAAATGCAAATCTACTAGAAGGCAATATGAGTCATCTTGGAGAAAATGGGTGGCCTTTTGTCAAGGCGAAGATCCGCAGGAGATCTTGACAGACTTCTGCTTATCTTTTTTCCCCACCTCCATGGTCAAGGGTTGGCAGCGAACACGATTTCAGCGTGTAAGTCTGCTTTGACAAGACCCATTCTATATGCCTTCCAGGTCGACCTAGGTAACGAGATCTTTAATAAAGTCCCGAAAGCCTGTGCTAGGCTCAGACCTTCAGCACCTCCAAAGCCCATTTCATGGTCTTTAGACAAGTTCTTCATTTCGCTTCTCTGTTGAGCAATGAAGAGTGTGCGTTAAAGGATTTGACACAAAAAGTTATTTTCCTATTTTGCACTCGTGTCCGGGGCCAGGGTTAGTGAGATTGTAGCCTCTCGAGAGAGGCAGGTCGTGTTCAGTTCCTGGATGGGGAAGAACTGAACCTGTTTCTGGATCCTACGTTTCTCGCCAAGAATGAGTTACCCACCAACAGGTGGGGTCCCTGGAGAATCTGCCCTCTGAAAGAAGATGCATCTCTATGTCCAGTAGAATGCCTAAAGGTCTATCTTCATAGAACTTCAGACTTAAAGGGTGGTCAACTATTCAGGGGAGAAACATCAGGCTCAAATTTATCTCTGAAGCAACTCAGAGCGAAAATCACATATTTTATTCGCAGAGCGGATCCTGACAATACACTCGCAGGTCACGATCCGAGGAAAGTTGCCTCATTCTTAAATTTCTTTAATTGTATGGATTTTGAACATCTCCGTTCATACACTGGCTGGAAGTCTTCCAGAGTGTTCTTTCGCCACTATGCGAAGCAAGTAGGGGAACTAAAAGAGATCTGTGGTAGCAGTGGGTCGCGGTGTTAACCCTACTGTTTAACTCTGCGAGGAACAGTGGTCTTAATTGGGACGATTAATTCCAGGGTGAGTGTGTAGTTACATACTGTACTACAAACTAAGTGAGGGCACTGTGTTGCCCATCCAGACTGTTCCATTTCTGAAGGTGAACCTAGCATAAGTGCAGACATGTGTGCTGAGCGTTTCTAACGCTAATGTCATTGATTTGTAATACAGGCTTTTATGACTTTGATACCTCGGTATCTTAAAAGTGGCATCTAATGTTTTTTCTTTCAGACAAACAAGCTCTGTTTACTATCATACTTATGCTTAAAGTTTTGGGTTATCCTCTTCTTATATATATATATATATATATATATATATATATATATATATATATATATATATATATATATATATATATATATATATATAATTGTGGTTAACCTGTCTATTTATTGCCTGTCAATAATCTGGTTCTTAAGAACCTTGCATCTCCTTCACCTGTGTCAATTTATTGGTATAATTGAGCATTCATTCTATGTACCTTATCTGGGATAATTCTAATAGAATTGTACCTTTATGCAATCTATGTTGCATTGGTTTTCCTCCTATGCGGATATAAAACCTTTGTCCAATACAAGTATTGTGCGGAAAACTGGTCGATATTTCATATTGACGCAGTGGTCCTTTACAAACTATGCTTTACTTAATATAGGGCGAGACCACTATATTAGCTTGCCTGGTATTCATCCATAGATATATGTACTCTTCGAGACTTTTCCAGAGTCTAGTAGGACTCTTCCCTGTAGGGGGCAGGAAGCTCTAACATAGTTTATAGTTAGTTGAAAAGATGTATAACGGTAACATCTTAGGTCTCTAGGTCTAGTCGACCGGGAAAAAAAAATTACCTCCGGGGAGTACGGCACGTTCTGAGAATCCACAGATACAGTAATGCTCTGGTACACTTCCATCAGGACGACATGGCTTGAGCCCAAAAAACGGATTTTGAGCGAAGCGAAAAATCTATTTTTGGGTGAGATGGCCATGTCGTCCTGATGGACCCGCCCTTGCCTTTCTAAGACAGGGCTGTAGGACCCCTCCCTACATACAGTATCTGTAGCACCTCGTGTACGCTACAAGGAATACAGATGGCGCCAGGATTGGCGCCAGGCACGCATACGAATCGGGGGATAGGGAAGCCTTGGGAGCGGCTCCCCTTTTTCTTTCCCGAATTCGTATCTCGTCAATCACCTCCTACGAGACGAAATCTCTGTCCAGGTTGTAGATTGCCATGTGACGTGTCTAGAATACGTCCTCTGATATGTCGCGATATCCCTTTCACGAGGGATACTCGCTCCAGGAGTTAGAATTCTGGTACCTTAAGGTAAATTCTCTGGGAATATCGCCGTAGTTGTAATATACCCTAGGAAGCTACCCTATAGGAACTTCCATCAGGACGACATGGCCATCTCACCCAAAAATAGATTTTTCGCTTCGCTCAAAATCCGTTATATATATATATATATATATATATATATATATATATATATATATATATTTATATATATATATATATATATATATATATATATATATATATATATATATATATATATATTTATATATATATATATATATATATATATATATATATATATATATATATATATATATATATATATATATATATATATATATATATATATAAATATATATATATACACAAACACACATGTTTATATATGCATATTTATGTATAAACTCGTACATTTATTCACATACATATACTATATATATATATATATATATATATATATATATATATATATATATATATATATATATATATATATATATATATATATATATATGTATAAGGGGGTGTGTGTGTGTGTATCGAGAGAGAGAGAGAGAGAGAGAGAGAGAGAGAGAGAGAGAGAGAGACGGGGGGGGGAGAGAGTATTTAGATAGATAGAAGAAATAGAAGCACATATATCTAAAGTAAAGTTCAAGTATGAGATTTACAATTCTAAAAATTTTATAAATTATATAAATCGTCATTTTTTCATTTCCAACAATTACTGAATATTCTTATAAACTATTAGTTTGTAAGAATAAGAAAGAAAAAAAAATCCCGTCTTGGGTTCGTGAGACTCCTGCCCTGCCTTTCCTAAAAGGGTTAACCAAATTTATAAGAATCCTGCAAAGGCTTTCTTGATAAGGTTAACTAGATTGCTAGTTCCTATTGGGGTCCTATCAATCAATGGCCCTTTCGTCTATTTCCCGGGAAAACCGTCTCGTACAATTAGGCCATTTTAACTCCGCTTCCATTTTGCTTCTTTCATTTGAAAGCTAAAAGGTTTTTTCTTTGTTTTCTCTGAACATCGGAGAACCTTCTCTCACACAACTCTTATCAGAGTCGAGACAGATTTTTCATACGTATTTTTAAAGGTTTAAAGGCCGCTCATGAATGGCTGAGGCAAGGGACAATGACATTGCCCTAATACTCTGAACAATGTCCTAGAGACTAACCATATATACTATGTGAAGTAGAAATATTTTGCGTTTTGCTTTGACGGCTTCTTTTCCGGTCCAATACAGCAGGGGAACCCCACTCGTTGTACCTTGTTTGTTCAGAGTAATTTAACGTTTCATATAAGGTATTGTTCATTTACTGTTAAATCGTCACTGTTATATGACTGATGAAATAAGAAAGTCTTCAGTTTCCTCCTGAAAACAATGTCTTCAATCATTCGGATGTGTCGTGTGAGCTTTTTATGTAGTCTCGGGGCCGCATATTCAAAGGCTCTGGAGCCTACAGTAGACATATATCTAGGTTCCAATAGTTTGAAACCATCTAACTATTCTCGTGTCAGGACGATTTGTTGGCTGCGCAATATGTAGCAATTCTTTTAAGTATTTTGGACGCCCGGTTCTGATAACTTGGTGGGTTATTGTACATATTTTAAATTCAATTCTCTCTTTAATCGGCAGCCAGTGTAAATCGATTAGTATAAGGGTGATCCTTTCTCTAGGTGGGACATCTTTTATCAGTCTTTCTACTCCGTTTATTATGTTTTGTAATTTCTGAAAGTTGCACTTTTGGTAAATTGTAATAGATGGTGTTGCAGTAGTCAGTCCTGGTAATAACACAGTTTATCACAAGTTTCTTTACAGAATTTTCATCCAGGTACTTTTTTTTATAAACGCAATATTTCTTAGATGATAACCAGCAGTTTTTACTACATCATTTATTTGGGCATTTAGAGACAGGTTACAGTCAAGAAATACACCTAGATCTCGAACTTTACTAGATATCGGAACCGAGTCATTATTTATGTTCATTTGAATATCACCCAAGCTCCTCACGTTGTTTACCCACCACCATGAACTCAGTTAATTTTGGTGGTTTAAATGTCATCCATTCTCTAAAAGGATATTTTTCTCTCCGAAATTGAGTAATGGATAAACCGAAGACCGAAAGCCAGAAAATGAATAAGAGATTCCCGTTTGTGATGTATTGATGGTAAATTATTGTTTCATCTGTATAACATATTTGTAATGTTTTTTATGCAATATATATATATATATATATATATATATATATATATATATATATATATATATATATATATATATATATATATGTATGTATATGTATATATATATACATATATATATTTCGCTTACAAATTGTTATTACTATATATATATATATATATATATATATATATATATATATATATATATATATATATATATATATATATTTCGCTTACAAATTGTAATTACCCGGACGAATACATTGACTTATAAATTGCAATTATCCTGACGAACACATTGGCACGCATTGCATTGCAATACGAATGATATGGAAATGCACTTGTTAACTTGTTAATATATTTCTCGCATACAGCGTGTGTGACCTACTGTTGTTTTTATTCATACATCGGCTTTATTATCATTGTGGAATTAAGAACTGTGTTGTGTGGGAGACTTCGAGAGAAAATAGGAGCACCTGCTTTAAGTCGTCAATCTCTCTCTCTCTCTCTCTCTCTCTCTCTCTCTCTCTCTCTCTCTCTCTCTCTCTCTCTCTCAATACCACTGGCATCAAACACAAGATCTCCTCCAAGAATCTTGGGGAATATGTACAGTTGGCTTCATGAATTCCGGTACACTTCTCGGGGAATTAAGGAGACGTCTGACGTTTTACAGTTTAGCTGGCAACGCTGTTTTTGCCAAAAGAGAAACTGTTGGCAACGCTGCATATAGACCAGAGAAGCTGAGCTTATAAACACCGATCAAAAGCATTTTTATCAATTTTACGAAGTGCTGAATAGAGAAATATTGTTATCCTCCCAACACCACTTTATAAAATTAATAAAAAAAGCTTTTGATTTCGTGTTTACAAGATTAGGCAATTTGTTTTCAATGTGCAGCGTTACCAAGTTTCTCTCTTTATAAATTGTACAACTGTCAGCCGTCTCCTTGGCTTCCCCTGAATGTACCGGAATTAATGACGCCAACTGTACTTGTCATCATCATCCCGAACTTTCGTAAGAAATTGATCGCTGAGATTTTATTTTATTGGATCAAAATGGAAAATTCCGTCGAGAGCATTTGCCGTCAGTGCTCCTCACGTTGTTAACTGTAGGCACCACTTGAGGACCTAAGTTGGGTCTCCTCCACCTGTGGTGGGACAAACGGTAGAAATGTATGACTCCAAGACAATTCAAATCCAAGATGAGGTAATATATTGAGAGAGAGAGAGAGAGAGAGAGAGAGAGAGAGAGAGAGAGAGAGAGAGAGAGACAGAGAGAGAGAGAGGGAGGGGGGAGGAAGCCTTTTATTACTACTTAAAAGGATTGGGGATATTTTAGTTAAAACTTTTATACGAAGCCATATTAATTAGGAATAAAACCTTTCAAGGATTTTTTATTACTTTTTCATTATCATTATTTGAAAATCTTAAAAGAAGAAATGATGTCCACAATTGAGAGGTGAAAGTGATACCCCTGTCAGAAGTAATATGCTCAGGGATACCAAATCTAGCAATCCATCCTGAGAGTAAGGCAGTTGTACATGAGGCGGACGTTACAGTTTCCATAGGAATGGCTTCTGGTCAATGACTGGAGCGGTCGATGATGGTAAACAGGTATCGATGTCCTTGTGATGTGGGTTGGGGGCCTAGAACGTCGACATTAATGTGTGCGAAATGACGCTGAGGTGGAGGAAAGGGGCCCACTCCTGAATCCGTGTGTCAATGTACAGTGATACCTCTGGATACGAAAGGTTCTGCTTACCAAAAATTCAGGGTACGAAAAGCGATACAAAGAATTTTATACCCCAGTATACGGAAAAAATTTCTGGATACGAAAAGCTTACGAGATACCAACTCGTCGCCGAGAGTTCAGTACCTTTTTTTTCAGGGTATCAACCCTTAATTTCGGTGTACAGGTAACAATACAACTTCACTAATCCAAATGCTCTACATACAGTACCGTAACTTTCATACAGTAGTAAAGAAAACGGACTGTTTTCTTAGGGTTTGGAGGGGATAACTAGGCTATAACTACATTATTAAATAATCTCATGGTGGTTTCTGGAATGGATTAGGCTGTTTTCAACGGTTGGGTTAATTATGGAATGATAGAAATGGCTGCATTGCATGATTATTACTACAGTTTAGCGTGTTTATGAAAGAAAAGGTGTCTTTTCGTAAGGCTTGGAATGGATTAGGCTATTTACATGTAAAACGCGACTCAGGATACGAAAAAAATCAGCATACGAAACCGTATCCTGAACGGATTACTTTCGTATGCTGAGGCATCACTGTACTTTGGTAGTTTGGCAAGAAGTACTATCGCAGACCCAATCCTTAGCATCCTTAGATATGCCGTGCCAAATGAATTTCGTCTTCAGCAGCTGTGCGGTAGAATGGCACGAGGGATGTGAAAGGCCATGAATGAAATGAAACACCTGCCGGTGCATGCGAGTAGGAATCCAAGGTCGCGGCCTACCAGTACTGACGTCACAGAGGAGGGTGGTGTTGGAGTCTTTGAGGGGGAAGTCTTCCCAACGGAGGGACGTGCAGGATGTCTTACATGCTTGATACTCTGGATCCAGTCGTTGGGCTTCAGCCAGGGCATTGTAATCCAATCCCAGTTGAACGGCAGCCAACGTGTTTCTTAACAGGGCATCGACAACGGGATTCATTTTCCCAGGGACGTATTGAAGGGTGCAAAAACTGCACGCCCGTTCCTGCATCATGTAAAAAAAAAAAAAATTAGAAACACGGTAGGCCATCACCACGAGTGATGGCCTACTTACACGTTTTTTGGCCACTGACAATCCTTGGCACATTTCTTCGCGGTTGCCTTGAATCTGACGTGGTAGTAGCAAATCTGCGGCGGATGGGAGGTAGTAAGTGGCTGTAGAAGTCATTGGTTGGGGCACAAGCAAGTGATGGGTGGTGGGGGGCTTCGGCATGTCATGGGGTAGGCCTGTATGTCCTTCGGTATTCACGTCATCTTCGGTTGACGTTGAATAGGCGTCCCCTTCGTCAGAGGTGGAGGCGTTGATGGAGGTCTTGAAGTGGCTGCCCATAAGGGTGTCGGTTTTGGTCATCAAACTCTTTATAGGTAAACTATCTACATCGGGTAGGCAGCGAGTATAGGCTCGGGTAAACAGCGTATTTAAAGGGCACGAAGTACCACCCTACGAGGAGAGCCGTCTGCGGCAGGTTACAGGCAAGCGATACTGGTCATTTCCCTGAGGGCGAGAGAAGCCTTTTGGTCCCCCAACGGTTGTTGAGAGAGCTGAAAAAGCTTTGCTATACGGGCAGCTGGCGACGGCGAGTACTGCTGCAGAAGGTATGTTTTGAGGGCGTCATACGCCATTGGGGTGTCTTCTTGTTCACAAAGCTAGTCAGATATTTCCGGGAAGGTGTCCTCGGGTATCGCCGCAAGAACATAATCTGCTTAGATGGTTGAGCGAGTCACGCCCTTGATGCGAAACTGGACTACTGCGTGCTGAAACCAAGCAAACGCCTCTCCGCTAGCGAACAATGAAAGTTTCAATGGGGCAGCCGCAGCGCCAACTTCCGTAGAGTCCACCATAGTACCAACGATGGAGGGGCTACTGGGGGTGGAAGGCGGGAGGACCGAGTCGACTTCCGGGGTCACCAATGTGACGGGCCGAGAGAAGGTTGTGACTCAAAGACTGGATGAATGCAACTGAGTGAGTTTATTATAGAACACTCTGCTCTATATACTAAAGCTCAGGCAACAGGGAATTTCCTGTTCAAAATCATCACCGTTACCGATGAGAAAAACAGACATGCTTTTTCAGGTTCTTTTCAGTGCGAGGGGAGAGCGAAGATACAAGCATAATATATACACAAAATGAACTATGTACGATTGTGTGACACACGGTTGGTACAAAGTTGTTTGGTAAGGAAACCGAGCTTTTTTTTTTATAACCCCTTTCCCCTTCCTCAACATATCTTGCTAATTATTGCTTTCCTAGAATTTAAATAACCACCTAATTACTGTGCAAGAAGATGAGAACTGCAGAATTGCATTATTTTAGAGTAAATGGAGAGCGTGGTGTTGTAAACAATTACCGTGTATATATATATATATATATATATATATATATATATATATATATATATATATATATATATATATATATATATATATATATATATATATATAGATGTGTGTTTATTTCATGCTCAATGAATTCCGGCCTACATTATCCTAAACGTGAGGCCTCCATTGCAATAACATTACCACCAACATCCCCCCCCCCCAATATAATTACCCTCTGTGGTTGTGGAACCAAATGTCCCTAGTTAAGTGATGAGACGTCCATCCACCGTAGAGCAGTTCAATCAGTCCCTTTTATGTCCTGTTTGTCGAATGTGAATAAATAAAAAGGATTTCACTTATTCGACTCTTATGATTAAAATGCTTTGATCATTTACCCTAAGTCAATGTTGACATCGGCTGTGTTTTTGTTGTCCGTCCTTAATTGGTTACCCTTTGTTGAATGAAGAGGAAAGGAAGCCTGCTCGGTTAAACAGAAGTGGAAAGAAAACTCGAATACAAAAGGAAAATCTATGTTTAGTTTGTTTGCTGGTTTTAGTAGTGTTATGATGAGGTATCGCTCTGTCCCCTAAATAGCTGAATTCCCAAACCCGAAGCTAGACCGATATAAACAGTTTTATTACCTCTGGTTTTAACAGAGGATTTATGAATATTAATTCTATTCGCCGTATGTTTGAAATCCTTTCATACAAAGCTATTATCAAATAATAGGTTTATGAATATATTTTTTATTCAATTTAATTAGTTAGATTATGTAGTAGGTAGTAAGGATTCAATTGGGGAAGTGTAAGTCAAATAAACAATTTATTTTTGATCTCTTTAGATTTTGGTTTAACAATTAATTATTCCATCCACTGTTTCTATGGAACTTTAATCTGTTTGGAAATGTGTTTATTCAATCGAGGGATTTTAATTGTGTAAGACGAAGTCATCATTTGATTAATGACTCCGAATCTCTTACACTTCCTTGATGAATATTGGGCAAATGATCTATTCGTACCTAGATGATATTCCTAAGTTCAAAATCACTTACCAAAATGAAGTTTAATTTTAACAAGGAAATGAGGTTCAAGACTATGAAACGTGAAGGAGGAGATGATGAATGGAGAAGTATTGATTTAAAAGCTCAAGATAGAGGAGATTAGCAAAATCTAACCGAGGCACTTTACTTATATATATATATATATATATATATATATATATATATATATATATATATATATATATATATATATATATAAGTAAAGGGCCTTGATGAATATTGGGCAAATGATCTATTCGTACCTAGATGATATTCCTAAGTTCAAAATCACTTACCAAAATGAAGTTTAATTTTAACAAGGAAATGAGGTTCAAGACTATGAAACGTGATGGAGGAGATGATGAATGGAGAAGTATTGATTTAAAAGCTCAAGATAGAGGAGATTAGCAAAATCTAACCGAGGCCCTTTACTTATATATATATATATATATATATATATATATATATATATATATATATATATATATATATATATATATATATATATACATATATATATATATATACTGTATATATACATATATATACTGTATAAATATGTATATATACATAAATACACATATATTTGTGTATTTTTATATGGGTATATATATATATATATATATATATATATATATATATATATATATATATATATATATATATATTATCATTATTAATTTGCGAGGCTTTTAATTGTATTTTCGTTTTATTACTCAATTCAATTGCGTCATGCAAATTTATTACTCCTCTGTTATTTTAACAATGAAATTGGTTTGTAGATTACCTTGATGGAGTTGAAATTGAAAATCATCTTATGAATATACTTAATAACATGTATATATATATATATATATATATATATATATATATATATATATATATATATATATATATATATAAAGATGGATTACTTCCGGTAAACTAAAAATTATTTTAGATTTTCCGGTTGGGAAAATCGAGAAAAATCCAGAAATCATTAAGGCGGATCAAATGAAATCCTCAGGGACATCTTATATCATCTTCAGATGACGGAAAAAGGGAAGAGAGAAGAAGAAGAGGAGGAAGAACAGGGGTAAGAGGAGAGAGAATGATAGCTTAAAGGGAAGGGGAAATAGAAATGAAGAGAAAGATGGAAGGTTGGAGAAGAGAGATGAATGATGAAATAGTGTACCGCATATTTCATACACTATAATGCAATTGCTTTTTTATCTCTTGATCTCTCCCGCACTGATAATAGAAAAACCCTATTAAGCGCTGTCATTGCATGTTTCACATTGCTGGAATTATTGTGACATTGTTGCTCTCAAGTGTTTGTATATAAGCTCGTTATCTGTTGAATAAACCTCACTTTCATTCAGCTCGCCTCTCTGTTTGTAACTAACAGTCACCTCACACAAGAGGTATTGAGAAGTTAGAATTAAAAAGTTAAGAGAGGAGAATGATGAGGTAGAGGAAGTGAGAAGTTAAACTCTAGAGAAAGTAAAATGAAAAAGTCATATGAACGGATTGATAAAAATGACTGGAAAGGAAAGCAACGAAGGACTACTAAGAAACTTTTAATATGGGGAGAAAGTTTAATTGAAAATTAGAGGGAAGAAATAGAAATCAGAAATAAAACACAAAAGAGGAAAACCGAAAAAAAAATGTAATATGAAGGTAAAGGAAAAATAAAGAAAAGGAGATTTCATAATACTGAAAAGAAGAGACAAGGAAAATTAAAAAAGATAGACACCAACGAAGGAATAAGACAAATTATATGAAATCATTAGAAGAGGAAAATTAAAGAAGAATTAAAAGGAAAATGAACCAAAAGGAAAATAGATTATAAATCCTGTATTATCGACAGGTGAAAATATGACTCATTTGGACATTCCCATAAATCCTTCTGCAATGACGTCATTTATAATGACATTCCGAACGATTAAATAATAATGATTAGTTATACTCATTACGATGACGACGTTAATTGAATGGTTTATATCCTATTGGCGTCACAATAGTGAAGGTCATGAGATAGTGACAAGTGTCAGTCATGCATGACATGAATGGTTTTGAATTTGATTGGGATTTTAATTGGCTGAGAGAATCAGTTGTTATCAGGGGCGAGAAACGGTTCATCGCTGAAGCTGTCATTAGGATTGATCATTGTGTATCCATGTTATAGAGATACATATTGTGTTCATTATGTATCCATACCATAGAGATACATATTGCGTTCATTATGTATCCATATCATAGTATAGATACATATTTTGTTCTTTATGTATCAATACGATAGATGCATATTGTGATCATTATGTATCCATATTATTGATATACATATTGTGTTCATTATGTAACCATACCTTAGAGATACATATTGTATTCCTTATATATCCATATCATAAAGATTATATTGTGCATTTATCTATATTTGGTTTTCGAGTGTAAAGTATTGCATAAATTAGTTATATGAAATCCGTGCTATGCTATTCAGTATGATAGCCAACCCTATCAGAAGATTATAGGATATTTTGAAAAAATCTCTGTCTAGAATGCCTGTAATTTGTTATTATTATTATTATTATTATTATTATTATTATTATTATTATTATTATTATTATTATTATTATTATTATTATTATTATTGTGGTCAATCGCAGTCTACAGAGACTGGAAGTTCCGGGTTACATCCAGCTTCCTTAGGAATCCATCACTTACCTCACTATATGTGGTGTTCTGCACAAGTCCTGGGGCTACACGACTCCTACCTTCTTAAGATACGTTTTCAATGACCTATATATGGCCCTTAGTGATCCTATGATTATTGTCCTACGTGCATAATCCCTAGCCCTCTTAGATCAATTCTTAGGTTGTGGTACTATTCTATTTTTTCTCCCATTATCTATGAGTGATAAATTTTTTTCTTTGTCTTGTCGACCAGATTGACGTGTGGTTGATGTGCTTGTATCACCCTGTCAGTCCTGATGCAATTTTCCCAGAGTAGTTGAGCCAGATCATTTTCTTACCATTTATTGTTGCATTGTATTTCAATCTTCTACATGGACAAATATAAAGAACTTTTGCCACTGTGTCAAGTTGTTTATCATATTGATTCTGAGCAATTGCGGAACATTGACAGGGGGATGTGGATGATAGTTTCTTCGTTTGCCATATATTTCCTTTGACGAGATGTTAATTCTGTATATTGCTCATTGAATATATCTCATTATTATTATTATCATTATTATTATTATTATTATTATTATTATTATTATTATTATTGTTGTTGTTGTTGTTGTTGTTGTTGTTTTCATCATTATAAGGGATGGGTTCGGAGAATAATTAATGCCCATTGGTTTAAAGGGAAAATAAGATAAACGATGAGATTGTTCAAAATACGAAATATTCTAAGTGAGAATTATTTCATCTTTAATTGATAGTCGGGATGTATAAGATGAAACGATTTCTCATGCAAATATAATATTTCGTCTCGGTGGGCCAACTTTAGTTTAGATAGATATATAGATAGGTGAAAATTGGGAAAGGAAGGAAATTCTTTATCTTTGGTTTATAAACCTGGTAAGAGAGATTAGTGTGATATTGAATAGAAAAAAAACGTGGATCTGCAGAAGGAAATAGTGATTCTTAAAATCTATAAACTACTGTAGATTTATTTTATTTCCACTTTTTTGGTGCACCGTATGTTTAAAATGAATTTCAGCGTATTTATTTATCAATTTATTCAAACATACGAAATAGATACGAAACAATTATATTCAAGTCTGAAGTATTAGAATATATTTGTGTATTTACTTACCCAATACTTTCTATGTCGGTATAAAGAAATCTTGATATATTCTTTAAACAATTAAATATTTCACAGAACAACTTTTTTTTCAGTTATGTTTACTCAATATAAATACGTTGCAAATGTTTCATTGGCGAAATGGAACTATTCAGTTTTCTAATTAGATAAAACGGAAAGAGACTGAGAGATTAATTATCCACTCAATTGCCTTCCTTCACCTGAGTACGAAAATAGAATGAATTTTTAATGGAAACCAGTTGTGAGAAAAAACCTTCACTTTGCATAAATGTTCAGCTGTTAGCTCTTCGTGTTTTTCATTTTTGGATAAAATTATGCTGATTAATTGATCTTTTCCTGAAAAATTGTGGGTAATTAAGTGCAAGGTTCGCCTTCAGAGCTTAAACAACCCTTAAGAGCAATAGTGGAGTCGTATTCCCAGGACTTCTCAGTCAGGCGGTACAGATGTAAGTCACCGCTCATGGCCTCATGGAAATTACAAGGACCGCATTCTTCCTGTTTCTGCGAGATAGTGTTGTGACGCTCTGGAATTCTAATGGGTTTACCTGGTGAGTCATTAATGGCTATTGTCTTTTCCGTCTGAGTCTTACATAGGTGGACTTGCTTTTAGCTTAAGATACAGCTATTGCCTTGGTCATTCTGGTTTTCACATAGGTTGACTTGCTGTTAGCTTGTGACATTTACAGCTATTGTGTTGTTCCTTTTGGTTCTGACGTAGGTTAACTTGCTCTTAGCTTGAGAGGTTAAGAATTATGGCCTTGTTCCTTTTGGTTCTCACATAGGTTGACCTGCTCCTAGTTTGAGATATTAAGGACCATTGCCTCGTTACTTCTGGGTCTTACATAGGTGGATTTGCTCTTAGCTTGATGGAAATAACGGATATCATACCTTTTTTGTCCGGGTTAGTTAAGGAGGGAGATTTTTAGGGTGCTAGTAGGCCTCCATTAGTTATCATAACGAGCCATTGCCTTGTTTCTCTTGGAACTTACATGGGGTGACTGCTCTAAACCCTGAAAACTAAGTTTCTGAAACTTTGATAAGGTCAGATAAGATCTAAATAATGCCAAAAAATCAGCTGCCTGAACCATACCTACCCCCTTCCTGGGTGGAGGTTGGTTCCATTTCATGGACCAACTTTTTTATTTCCTTTATGTTTGGAGAACTTATTTCGCTTTTTCAATTCTAGTTCTTCGTCAGTGAGGGTCTTTCTTTTGTTCCCTCTCTTCGTGTATTTAAGCTGTGTTAGTATTGTTTCTTTTTATTTTTAAATAAACTATTCAACATTTCTTTTGTTAATTCTTTTCGTTTATGGAAGTTGTTTAATCATGTTTCTCTTTATTTTCCCATAAACTATTCCATATTTCTTTTGTTCTTTGTTTTCGTCTATTTAATTGCGTTAATCATGTTTGTTTATAATTTTCCGTAAAATATTAACCTTTTTAGGAAATTTAAAATTGCATTTTATTTTTTAATAAGG
>NC_090753.1:55062154-55117154 GCF_036898095.1 Palaemon carinicauda
CATATGCTAGTCAGGGTTGATTACACAAGAGGTGCTTGTTCAGGGTTGGATGCGGAACATATACTTGTTCGAGGATGAGTATGGACCATGTGTTTGTTCAGGTTTTGGGTATGGAGCATATGTTTGTTCAGGGTTGGTTACACTGCAGGTGCTTGTTCAGGGTTAGGTGCGGAGCATATACTTGTTTGAGGATAAGTATGGACCACGTGTTTGTTCAGGTTTTGGCTATGGAACATATGCTTGTTCAGGGTCGGTTACACAGCAGGTGCTTGTTCAGGGTTGGATGCAGAACATAAACACGTTCGAGGATGAGTATGGACCATGTGTTTCTTCAAGTTTTGGTATGGAGCATATGCTAGTTCAGGGTTGATTACACAAGAGGTGCTTGTTCAGGGTTGGATGCAGAACATATACTTGTTCGAGGATGAGTATGGACCATGTGTTTATTCAGGTTTTGGGTATGGAGCATATGTTTGTTCAGGGTTGGTTACACTGCAGGTGCTTGTTCATGGTTAGGTGCGGAGCATATACTTGTTTGAGGATAAGTATGGGCCACGTGTTTGTTCAGGTTTTGGCTATGGAACATATGCTTGTTCAGGGTCGGTTACACAGCAGGTGATTGTTCAGGGTTGGGTGCGGAGCATATACTTGTTTGAGGATGAATATGGACCATGTGTTTGTTCAGGTTTTGGGTATGGAGTATATGCTTGTTCAAGGTTGGTTACACAGCAGGTGCTTGTTCAGGGTTGGGTGCGGAGCATATACTTGTTCGAGGATGAGTATGGACAATGTGTTTGTTCAGGTTTTGGGTATGGAGCATATACTTGTTCAGGGTTGGTAACACAACAGGTGCTTGTTTAATGTTGGGTGCGGAACATATATTTGTTCGAGGATGAGTATGGACCATGCGTTTGTTCAGGTTGTGCGTATAAAGCTTATGCTTGTTCAGGGTTGGTTACTCAGCAGGTGCTTGTTCAAGGTTGGGTGCGAAGCATATACTTGTTCGAGGACAATGTGTTTGGTCAGATTTTGGATATGGAGCATATGCTTGTTTAGGGTTAGTTACACCGCAGGTGCTTGTTCAGGGTTTAGTGCGGAACATATACTTGTTCGAGGATTAGTATGGACCATTGGTTCTTTAGGTTTTGGCTATGTAGCATATGCTTGTTCAGGGTTGGTTACACAGCAGGACCTTGTTTAGGTTTGGTGTGGAGCATTATGCTTGTTCGAGGATGAGTATGGACCAGGTGTTTGATCAGGTTTTGGGTATGGTGCATATACTTGTTCAGGGTTGGTTACACAGCAGGTGCTTGTTCAGGGTTGGGTGCGGAACATATACTTGTTCAAAGATAAGTATGGACTGTGTTTTTGTTCAGGTTTTGGGTATGGAGTTTATGCTTGTTCAGGGTTGATTACACAGCTGGTGCTTGTTCAGAATTAAGTTTGAAGAATATACTTGTTTGAGGATAAGTATGGACCATATGTTTCTTCAGGTTTTTGGTATGGAGCATATGCTTGTTCAGGATTGGTTACACATAGAGGCTTGTTCAGGGTTGGGTGCGGAGCATATACTTGTTCAAGGATGAGTATGGACCGTGTGTTTTTTCAGGTTTTGGTTATTGAGCATATGCTTGTTCAGGGTTAGTTACACAGCTTGTGCTCATTCAGGGTTGTGTGCGGAGCATATACTTGTTCGAGGATGAATATGGACCATGTGTTTCTTGAAGTTTTGGGTACGGCTCATATGCTGGTTCAGGGTTGGTTAAACAGCAGGTAGCATGTTCAGGGTTAGGTGTGGAGCATATACTTGTTAGAGGATGAGTATGGACCATGTGTATGTTCAGGTTTTAGGTATGGAGGAATGGCTTGTTCAGGGTTGGTTACACAGCAGGTGCTTGTTCAGGGTCAGGTGTGTAGCATATACACACTCTGCGATGAGTATGGACCATGTGTTTGTTCAGGTTTTGGGTGTGGAGCATATGCATGTTCAGGGTTGGTTACCCGTCAAGTGCTTGTTCAGGATTGGATGCAGAGCATATACTTGTTCAAGGATGAGTGAGGACCATATATTTGTTCAGGTTTTGGGTATGGAGCATATGCTTGTTCAGGGTGGGTTACACAACAGAAGCTTGTTTAGGGTTGGGTGAGGAGCATATACTTTTTCGAGGTAGGAGTACGGAGTATGTGTTTGTTTAGGTTTTTGGTATGAAGCATATGCTTGTTCAGGGATGGTTACAGAGCAGGTGCTTGTTCAGGGTTGAGTTTGGAGCATATATTGTTCAGGAGGATTACAGACCATGTGTTTGTTCAGGTTTTTGGTATGGAGCATATGCTTGTCCAGGGTTGGTTACACAGCAGGTGCTTGTTCAGGGTTAGGTGTGGAGCATATACTTGTTCGAGGATGAGTATGGACCGTGTGTTTTTTCCGGTTTTGATTTGGAGTATTTGCGTCTTCAGGGTTGGTTACTCAGCAGGAGCTTGTTCAGGGTTGGTTACTCAGCAGGTGCTTGTTCAGGGTTAGGTGTGGAGCATATACTTTTTTGAGGATAAGTATGGACCATGTGTTTGTATAGGTTTAGGGTATGGAGCATATGCTTGTTCAAGGTTGGTTACACAGCAAGTGCTTGTTCAGGGTTGGATGCGGAGCATATATTTGTTCAAGGATGAGTGTGGACCATGTGTTTGTTCAGGTTTTGGGTATGAAGCATATGCTTGTTCAGGGATGGTTAACAAAGCAGGTGTTTGTTCAGGGTTGAGTTTGGAGCATATACTTGTTCAAGGATGATTACGGACCATATGTTTGTTCAGGTTTTGGGTATGGAGCATATGCTTGTTCAGGGTTGGTTACACAGCAGGTGCTTGTTCAGGTTAGGTGTGGAGTATATACTTGTTCCCGGATGAGTATGGACCGTGTGTTTTTTCAGGTTTTGGATTTGGAGTATTTGCGTCTTCAGGGTTGGTTACTCAGCAGGAGCTTGTTCAGAGTTGATTACTCAGCAGGTGCTTGTTCAGGGTTAGGTGTGGAGCATATACTTTTTTGAGGATGAGTACGGACCATATGTTTGTTTAGGTTTTGGGTATGGAGCCTATGCTTGTTCAGAGTTGATTACACAGCAGGTGCTGTTCAGGGTTGGGTTTGGTGCTTATACTTGTTCGAGGATGAGTAAGGACCATGTGTTTGGTTAGGTTTTGGATATGGAGCATATGCTTGTTCAAGGTCGGTTACACAGCAGGTGCTTGTTCAGGGTTGGGTGCGGAGCATATACACACTCGACGATGAGTATGGACCATGTGTTTGTTCAGGTTTTGGTATGGAGCATATGCTTGTTCAGGGTTGGTTACACGGCAAGTGCTGTTCAGGGTTGGATGCGGAGTAAATTCTTGTTTGAGGATGAGTATGGACCATGTGTTTGTTCAGGTTTTGGCTATGAAGCATATGCTTGTTCAGGGATGGTTACAAAGCAGGTGCTTGTTCAGGGTTGAGTTTGAAGCATATACTTGTTTGAGGATGATTACGGACCATGTGTTTGTTCAGGTTTTGGGTATGGAGCATATGCTTGTTTAGGGTTGGTTACACAGCAGGTGCTTGTTCAGGGTTAGGTGTGGAGCATATACTTGTTCGAGGATGAGTATGGACCGTGTGTTTTTTCAGGTTTTGGATATGGAGGATTGCGTCTTCAGGGTTGGTTACTCAGCAGGTGCTTGTTCAGGGTTGGGTAGAGCATATACTTTTTCGAGGATGAGTACGGACCATATGTTTGTTTAGGTTTTGGGTATGGAGCATATACTGGTTCAGGGTTGGTTACTCAGCAGGTGCTTGTTCACTGTTGGGTGCGGAACATATACTTGTTCGAGAATAAGTATGGACCATGTTTTTGTTCAGGTTTTGGGTATGAAGTTTATGCTTGTTTAGGGTTGATTACACAGCTGGTGCTTGTTTTCAATTAGTTTTGAAGAATATACTTGTTTGAGGATAAGTATGGACCATGTGTTTCTTCAGGTTTTTGGTATGGAGCATATGCTTGTTCAGGGTTGGGTTACACAGCCTGTGCTTGTTCAGGGTTGGGTGCAGAGCATATACTTGTTCAAGGAGGAGTACAGACCATCTCTTTGTTCAGGTATTGGGTATTGAGCATATGCTTGTTCAGGGTTAGTTACAAAGCTTTTGCTCATTCAGGGTTAAGTACGGAGCATATACTTGTTCGAGGATGAGTATGGACCATGTGTTTCTTGAGGTTTTGGTTACGGAGCATATGCTGGTTCAGGGTTGGTTACACAGCCGGTAGCATGTTCAGGGTTAGGTGCGGAGCAAATACTTGTTCGAGGATGAGTATGGACCATGTGTTTGTTCAGGTTCTAGGTATGGTGCATATGCTTGTTCAGGGTTGGTTACACAGCAGGTGCTTGTTCAGGGTCAGGTGTGTAGCATATACACAATCTGCGATGAGTATGGACCATGTGTTTGTTCAGGTTTTGGGTGTGGAGCATATGCTTGTTCAGGGTTGGTTACCCGTTAAGTGCTTGTTCAGGATTGTAAGCAGAGCATATACTTGTTCAAGGATGAGTGAGGACCATATATTTGTTCAGGTTTTGGGTATGGAGCATATGCTTGTTCAGGGTGGTTTACACAACAGAAGCTTGTTTAGGGTTGGGTGAGGAGCATATACTTTTTTGAGGATGAGTCTGGACCAAGTGTTTGTATAGGTTTAGGGTATGGAGCATATGCTTGCTCAGAGTTGATTACACAGCAGGTGCTTGTTCAGGGTTGGGTGCGGAGCATATACACACTCGACGATGAGTATGGACCATGTGTTTGTTCTGGTTTTGGGTATGGAGCATATGCTTGTTCAAGGTTGGTTACACGGCAAGTGCTTGTTCAGGGTTGGATGCGGAGCATATATTTGTTCAAGGATGAGTGTGGACCATGTGTTTGTTCAGGTTTTAGGTATGGAGCTTATGCTTGTTCAGGGATGGCTTCAAAGCAGGTGTTTGTTCAGGGTTGAGTTTGGAGCATATACATGTTCGAGGATGATTACGGACCATATGTTTGTTCAGGTTTTGGGTATGGAGCATATGCTTGTTCAGGGTTGGTTACACAGCAGGTGCTTGTTCAGGGTTAGGTGGAGCATATACTTGTTCGAGGATGAGTATGGACCGTGTGTTTTTTCAGGTTTTGGATTTGGAGTATTTGCGTCTTCAGGGTTGGTTACTCTGCAGGAGCTTGCTCAGGGTTGATTACTTAGCAGGTGCTTGTTCAGGGTTGGGTTTGGTGCTATACTTGTTCGAGGATGAGTAAGGACCATGTGTTTGGTTAGGTTTTGGGTATGGAGCATATGCTTGTTCAGGGTCGGTTACACAGCAGGTGCTCGTTCAGGGTTGGGTGCGGAGCATATACACACTCGACAATGAGTATGGACCATGCTTTTTTTTAGGTTTTGGGTATGGAGCATATGCTTATTCAGGGTTTTTACACGGCAAGTGCTTGTTCAGGGTTGGATGCGGAGCAAATACTTGTTTGAGGATGAGTATGGACCATGTGTTTGTTCAGGTTTTGGGTATGAAGCATATGCTTGTTCAGGGATGGTTACAAAGCAGGTGCTTGTTCAGGGTTGAGTTTGGAGCATATACTTGTTCGAGGATGATTACGGACCATGTTTGTTCAGGTTTTGGGTATGTAGTATATGCTTGTTTAGGGTTGGTTACACAGCAGGTGCTTGTTCAGGGTTAGGTGTGGAGCATATACTTGTTTGAGGATAAGTATGGACCATGTGTTTCTTCAGGTTTTTGGTATGAAGCATATGCTTGTTCAGGGTTGGTTACACAGCCTGTGCTTGTTCAGGGTTGGGTGCAGAGCATATACTTGTTCAAGGATGAGTACAGACCATCTGTTTGTTCAGGTTTTGGGTATTTAGCATAAGCTTGTTCAGGGTTAGTTACACAGCTTTTGCTCATTCATGGTTATGTACGGAGCATATACTTGTTCGAGGATGAGTATGGACCATGTGTTTCATGAGGTTTTGGTTACGGAGCATATGCTGGTTCAGGGTTGGTTACACAGCAGGTAGCATGTTCAAGGTTAGGTGCGGAGCATATACTTGTTCGAGGATGAGTACGGACCATATGTTTGTTCAGGTTTTAGGTATGGTGCATATGCTTGTTCAGGGTTGGTTACACAGCAGGTGCTTGTTCAGGGTCAGGTGTGTAGCATATACACAATCTGCGATGAGTATGGACCATGTGTTTGTTCAGGTTTTGGTGTGGAGCATATGCTTGTTCTGGGTTGGTTACCAGTTAAGTGCTTGTTCAGGATTGTATGCAGAGCATATACTTGTTCAAGGATGATTGAGGACCATGTATTTGTTCAGGTTTTGGGTATGGAGCATATGCTTTTCAGGTTGGTTTACACAAAGAAGCGTGTTTAGGGTTGGGTGAGGAGCATATACTTTTTTGAGGTAGGAGTATGGAGTATGTGTTTGTTTAGGTTTTGGGTATGAAGCTTATACTTGTTCAGGGATGTTTACAAAGCAGGTGCTTGTTCAGGGTTAAGTTTGGAGCATATACTTGTTCGAGAATGATTACGGACCATGTGTTTGTTCTAGTTTTGGGTATGGAGCATATGCTTGTTCAGGGTTGGTTACACAACAGGTGCTTGTTCAGGGTTAGGTGTGGAGCATATACTTGTTCGAGGATGAGTATGGACCGTGTGTTTTTTCAGGTTTAGGATATGGAGTATTTGCGTTTTCAGGGTTGGTTACTCAGCAGGAGCTTATTGAGGGTTGGTTACTCAGCAGGTGCTTGTTTAGGGTTGGGTGTGGACCATATACTTTTTTGAGGATGAGTACAGACCATGTGTTTGGTTAGGTTTTGGGTATGGAGCATATGCTTGTTCAGGGTTGGTTACACAGCAGGTGCTTGTTCAGGGTTGGGTGCGGAGCATATACACACTCGACGATGAGTATGGACCATGTGTTTGTTCAGGTTTTGGGTATGGAGCATATGCTTGTTCAGGGTTGATTACACGGCAAGTGCTTGTTCAGGGTTGGATACGGAGCATATACTTGTTCAAGGATGAGTGTGGACCATGTGTTTGTTCAGTTTTTCGGTATGAAGCATATGCTCTTTCAGGGTTGGTTACACAGCAGGTGCTTGTTCAGGGATGGGTTTGGAGCATATACTTTTCCGAGGATGTGTATGGACCATGTGTTTGCTGAGGTTTTGGGTATGGAGCATATGCTTGTTTAGAGTTTGTTCACAGCAGGTGCTTTTTAAGGGTTGTGTTTGGAGCATATACTTGTTCGAGAATGAGTATGGACCATGTGTTTGTTTAGGTTTTGGGTATGGAGCATATGCTTGTTCAGAATTGGTTACACAGCAGGTGCTTGTTCAGGGATGGGTGTGGAGCATATACTTGTTCAAGGATGAATATCAACCTTGTGTTTGTTTAGGTTTTGGGTATAGACATATGCTTGTTCAGGGTTGCTTACACATCAGGTGCTCTTTCAGGGTTGGGTGCGGAGCATGTACACACTCGACGATGAGTATGGACCATGTGTTTGTTTAGGTTTTGGGTATTAAGCATATGCTTGTTCAGGGTTGGTTACACAGCAGGTGCTTGTTCAGGGATTGGGTGTGGAGCATATACTTTTTCGAGGATGAGTGTGGACCATATCTTTGTTCAGGTTTTGGGTATGGTGCATATGCTTGTTCAGGGTTGGTTACACAGCAGTTGCTTTTTGAAGGTTGTGTTTGGAGCATATACTTGTTCGAGAATGAGTATGGACCATATGTTTGTTTAGGTTTTGGGTATGGAGCATATGCTTGTTCAGAATTGGTTACACAGCAGGTGCTTGTTCATGGGTGGGTGCGGAGCATATACACACTCGACGATGAGTATGGACCATATGTTTGTTTTGGTTTAGGGTATAGAGCATATGCTTGTTCAGGGTTGGTTACACAGCAGGTGCTTGTTTAGCATTGGGTGTGTAGCAAATACTTGTTCTAGGATGAGTATCGCCATGTTTGTTTAGGTTTTGGGTATAGAGCATGTGCTTGTTCAGGGTTGGTTACACAGCAGGTTCTTGTTCAGGGTTGGGTGCGGAGCATATACACACTCGACGATGAGTATGGACCATGTGTTTGTTTAGGTTTTGGGTATAGAGCATATGCTTGTTCAAGTTTGGTTACACAGCACGTGCTTGTTCAGCATTGTGTGTGTAGCATATACTTTTTTCAAGGATGAGTACGGACCATGTGTTTGTTTAGGTTTTGGGTATGGTGCATATGCTTGTTCAGGGTTGTTTACACATCAGGTGCTTCTTCAGGGTTGGGTCCGGAGCATATACACACTCGACGATGAGTATTGACCATGTGTTTGTTCAGGTTTTGGGTATGGAGCATATGCTTGTTCAGGGTTGGTTACATAGTAGGTGATTGTTCAGGGTTGGGTGTGGAGCATATACTTTTCTGAGGATGAGTACGGACCATGTGTTTGTTTAGGTTTGGGTATGGAGCATATGCTTGTTCAGGGATGGTTACACATCAGTTGCTTGTTCAGGGTTGGGTTTGGAGCATATACTTTTTGGAGGATGAGTACAGATCATGTGTTTGTTTAGGTTTGGTAATGGAGCATATGCTTGTTCAGCATTGGTTACACATCAGGTGGTTGTTCAGGGTTGGGTGTGGAGCATATACTTTTTCAAGGATGAGCACGGACCATATGTTTGTTTAGGTTTTGGGTATGGAGCATATGCTTGTTAAGGGTTGGTTACACAACAGGTGCTTGTTCAGAGTTGGGTGTGGAGCATATACTTTTTTGAGGATGAGTAAGGACCATATGTTTGTTCAGGTTTTGGGTACGAAGCATATGCTTGTTCAGGGTTGGTTACACAGCAGGTGCTTGTTCAGGGTCAGGTGTGTAGCATATACACAATCTGCGATGAGTATGGACCATGTGTTTGTTCAGGTTTTTGGTGTGGAGCATATGCTTGTTCTGGGTTGGTTACCCGTTAAGTGCTTGTTCAGGATTGTATGCAGAGCATATACTTGTTCAAGGATGATTGAGGACCATGTATTTGTTCAGGTTTTGGGTATGGAGCATATGCTTGTTCAGGTTGGTTTACACAACAGAAGCGTGTTTAGGGTTGGGTGAGGAGCATATACTTTTTTGAGGTAGGAGTATGGAGCATGTGTTTGTTTAGGTTTTGGGTATGAAGCTTATACTTGTTCAGGGATGTTTACAAAGCAGGTGCTTGTTCAGGGTTAAGTTTGGAGCATATACTTGTTCGAGAATGATTACGGACCATGTGTTTGTTCTAGTTTTGGGTATGGAGCATATGCTTGTTCAGGGTTGGTTACACAGCAGGTGCTTGTTCACGGTTAGGTGTGGAGCATATACTTGTTCGAGGATGAGTATGGACCGTGTGTTTTTTCAGGTTTAGGATATGGAGTATTTGCGTTTTCAGGGTTGGTTAGTCAGCAGGAGCTTATTGAGGGTTGGTTACTCAGCAGGTGCTTGTTTAGGGTTGGGTGTGGACCATATACTTTTTTGAGGATGAGTACAGACCATGTGTTTGGTTAGGTTTTGGGTATGGAGCATATGCTTGTTCAGGGTTGGTTACACAGCAGGTGCTTGTTCAGGGTTGGGTGCGGAGCATATACACACTCGACGATGAGTATGGACCATGTGTTTGTTCAGGTTTTGGGTATGGAGCATATGCTTGTTCAGGGTTGATTACACGGGAAGTGCTCGTTCAGGGTTGGATACGGAGCATATACTTGTTCAAGGATGAGTGTGGACCATGTGTTTGTTCAGTTTTTCGGTATGAAGCATATGCTCTTTCAGGGTTGGTTACACAGCAGGTACTTGTTCAGGGATGGGTTTGGAGCATATACTTTTCCGAGGATGTGTACGGACCATGTGTTTGCTGAGGTTTTGGGTATGGAGTATATGCTTGTTTAGAGTTTGTTCACAGCAGGTGCTTTTTAAGGGTTGTGTTTGGAGCATATACTTGTTCGAGAATGAGTATGGACCATGTGTTTGTTTAGGTTTTGGGTATGGAGCATATGCTTGTTCAGAATTGGTTACACAGCAGGTGCTTGTTCAGGGATGGGTGTGGAGCATATACTTGTTCAAGGATGAATATCAACCTTGTGTTTGTTTAGGTTTTGGGTATGGAGCATATGCTTGTTCAGGGTTGCTTACACATCAGGTGCTCTTTCAGGGTTGGGTGCGGAGCATGTACACACTCGACGATGAGTATGGACCATGTGTTTGTTTAGGTTTTGGGTATTAAGCATATGCTTGTTCAGGGTTGGTTACAGAGCAGGTGCTTGTTCAGCATTGGGTGTGGAGCATATACTTTTTCGATGATGAGTGTGGACCATATCTTTGTTCAGGTTTTGGGTATGGTGCATATGCTTGTTCAGGGTTGGTTACACAGCAGTTGCTTTTTGAAGGTTGTGTTTGGAGCATATACTTGTTCGAGAATGAGTATGGACCATATGTTTGTTTAGGTTTTGGGTATGGAGCATATGCTTGTTCAGAATTGGTTACACAGCAGGTGCTTGTTCATGAGTGGGTGCGGAGCATATACACACTCGACGATGATTATGGACCATATGTTTGTTTTGGTTTTGGGTATAGAGCATATGCTTGTTCAGGGTTGGTTACACAGCAGGTGCTTGTTTAGCATTGGGTGTGTAGCAAATACTTGTTCTAGGATGAGTATCGACCATGTTTGTTTAGGTTTTGGGTATAGAGCATGTGCTTGTTCAGGGTTGGTTACACAGCAGGTTCTTGTTCAGGGTTGGGTGCGGAGCATATACACACTCGACGATGAGTATGGACCATGTGTTTGTTTAGCTTTTGGGTATAGAGCATATGCTTGTTCAAGTTTGGTTACACAGCACGTGCTTGTTCAGCATTATGTGTGTAGCATATACTTTTTCGAGGATGAGTATGGACCATGTGTTTGTTTAGGTTTTGGGTATGGTGCATATGCTTGTTCAGGGTTGGTTACACATCAGGTGCTTGTTCAGGGTTGGGTGCGGAGCATATACACACTCGACGTTGAGTATGGACCATGTGTTTGTTCAGGTTTTGTGTATGGAGCATATGCTTGTTCAGGGTTGGTTACACGGCAAGTGCTTGTTCAGGGTTGGATGCAGAGCATATACTTGTTCTAGGATTAGTGTGGACCATGTGTTTGTTCAGGTTTTGGGTAGGGAGCATATGCTTGTTCAAGGTTGGTTACACGGCAGGTGCTTGTTCAGGGTTGGGTCCGGAGCATATACACACTCGACAATGAGTATTGACCATTTGTTTGTTCAGGTTTTGGGTATGGAGCATATGCTTGTTCAGGGTTGGTTACATAGTAGGTGATTGTTCAGGGTTGGGTGTGGAGCATATACTTTTCTGAGGATGAGTACGGACCATTTGTTTGTTTAGGTTTTGGGTATGGAGCATATGCTTGTTCAGGGTTGGTTACACATCAGTTGCTTGTTCAGGGTTGGGTTTGGAGCTTATACTTTTTGGAGGATGAGTACAGATCATGTGTTTGTTTAGGTTTGGTAATGGAGCCTATGCTTGTTCAGCGTTGGTTACACATCAGGTGGTTGTTCAGGGTTGGGTGTGGAGCATATACTTTTTCAAGGACGAGCACGGACCATATGTTTGTTTAGGTTTTGGGTATGGAGCATATGCTTGTTCAGGGTTGGTTACACAGCAGGTGCTTGTTCAGAGTTGGGTGTGGAGCATATACTTTTTTGAGGATGAGTAAGGACCATATGTTTGTTCAGGTTTTGGGTACGAAGCATATGCTTGTTCAGGGTTGGTTACACAGCAGGTGCATGTTCAGGGTTAGGTGTGGAGCATATACTTGTTCGAGGATGAATATGGACCGTGTGTTTTTTCAGGTTTTGGATATGGAGTATTTGCATCTTCAGCGCTGGTTACTCAGCAGGAACTTGTTCTGGGTTGGTTACTGAGCAGGTGCTTGTTTAGGGTTGGGTGTGGAGCATATCCTTTTTTGAGGATGAATACGGAGCATGTGTTTGTTTAGCTTTTGGGTATGGAGCCTATGCTTGTTCAGAGTTGATTAAACAGCAGGTGCTTGTTCAGGGTTGGGTTTGGTGCTTATACTTGTTCGAGGATGAGTACAGACCATGTGTTTGGTTAGGTTTTGGGTATGGAGCATATACTTGTTCAGGGTTGGTTACACAGCAGGTGCTTTTTCAGGGTTGGGTGCGGAGCATATACACACTCGATGATGTGTATGGACCATGTGTTTGTTCAGGTTTTGGGTATGGATCCTATGCTTGTTCGGGGTTGGTTAACACGGCAAGTTCTTGTTCAGGGTTGGATGCGGAGCATACACTTGTTCAAGGATGAGTGTGGACCATGTGTTTGTTCAGGTTTTCGGTACGAAGCATATGCTTGTTCAGGGTTGGTTACACAGCAGGTGCTTGTTCAGGGAAGGGTTTGGAGCATATACTTTACTGAAGATGAATACGGACCATATGTTTACTCAGGTTTTGGGTATTGAGCATATGCTTGTTCAGGGTTGGTTTACAGCAGGTGCTTTTAAGGGTTGTGTTTGGAGCATATACTTGTTGGAGAATGAGTACGGACCATGTGTTTGTTTATGTTTTGGGTATGGAGCATATGCTTGTTCAGAATTGGTTACAAAGCAGGTGCTTGTTCAGGGTTGGGTGTGGAGCTTATACGTTTTCGAGGATGAATATGGACCATGTGTTTGTTTAGGTTTTGGGTATGGAGCATATGCTTGTTCAGGGTTTGTTACACATCAGGTGCTTGTGTAGGGTTGGGTGCGGAGCATATACACACTTGACAATGAGTATGGACCATTTGTTTGTTTGGGTTTTGGGTATTGAGCATATGCTTGTTCAGGGTGGGTTACACAACAGGTGCTTGTTAAGCTTGGGGTATGGAGCATATACTTTTTCGAGGATGAGTGTGGACCATGTGTTTGTTTAGGTTTTGGGTATGGAGCATATGCTTGTTCAGCGTTGGTTACACAGCAGGTGCTTTTTCAAGGTTGTGTTGGGAGCATATAATTGTTCGAGAATTGAGTACGGACCATAAGTTTGTTTAGGTTTTGGGTATGGAGCATATGCTTGTTCAGGGTTGGTTACACAGCAGGTGCTTGTTCAGGGTTGGTTACACAGCATGTGCTTGTTCAGGGTTGGGTGTGGAGCATATACTTTTCCAAATGAGTACGAACCATGTGTTTGTTAGGTTTTGGGTATGGAGCATATGCTTGTTCAGGGTTGGTTACACAGCAGGTGCTTGTTCAGGGTTGGTTACACTTCGGGTGCTTGTTCAGGGTTGGGTGTGGAGCATATACTTGTTGTAGATGAGTACAGACCATGTGTTTGTTTAGGTTTTGGTAATGGGGCATATGCTTGTTAAGGATTGGTTACACAGCAGGTGCTTGTTCAGGGTTGGTTACACAGCACGTGTTTGTTCAGGGTTTGGTGTGGAGCATATACTTTTTCAAAGATGAGTACAGACCATGTGTTTGTTTAGGTTTTTGATATGGAGCATATGCTTGTTTAGGGTTTTTACACAAAAGGTGTTTGTTCGGGGTTGGGTTCGGAGCATTTACTTGTTCCAGGTAGAGTACCACCATGTGTTTGTTTAGGTTTGGGTATGGAGAATATGCTTGTTCTAGTAGGATACACGCAGGTGTTTGTTCAGGGTTGGGTGTGGAGCATATACTTTTCTGAGGATTATTTGGACCATGTATTTGTTTAGGTTTTGGGTATAGAGCATATGCTTGTTCAGAGTTGGTTACACAGCAGGTGCTTGTTCAGGGTTGGGTTTGGAGCGTATACTTGTTCAAGGATGAGTATGGATGATGTGTTTGTGTAGGTTTTGGGTATGGAGCATATGCTAGTTCAGGGTTGGTTACACAGCAGGTGCTTGTTCAGGGTTGGGTGTGGAGCATATACTTTTTCAAGGATGAGTACGCACCATGTGTTTGGTTAGGGTTTGGGTATGTAGCATATGCTTGTTCAGGGTTGGTTACAAAGCAGGTGCTTGTTCAGGGTCGGGTACAGAGCATATACTTGTTCAAGGATGAATATAGAGTGTGTATAGTTTTTTCAGGTTTGGATATGGAGCATATGCTTGTTCAGTGTTGGTTACACAGCAGGTGCTCGTTCAGGGTTGGGTGTGGAGCATATACTTTTTCGAGGATGAGTACGGATCATGTGTTTGGTTAGGGTTTGGGTATGGAGCATATGCTTGTTCAGGGTTGGTTACAAAGCAGGTGCTTGTTCAGGGTCGGGTACGGAGCATATACTTGTTCAAGGATGAATATGGACTGTGTGTTTTTTCAGGTTTTGGGTATGGAGCATATGCATGTTCATGGTTGGTTACACGGCAAGTGCTTGTTCAGGGTTGGATGCATAACATATACTTGTTTGAGAATAAGTGTGGACCTTGTGTTTGTTCAGGTTTTGGGTATGGAGCTTATGCTTATTCAGGGTTGGTTACACATCAGGTGTTTATTTAGGGTTGGGTGTGGAGCATATACGTTTTCGAGGATTAATATGGACCATGTGTTTGTTTAGGTTTTGGATATGGAGCATGTGCTTGTTCAGGGTTGGTTACACAGGAGGTGCTTTTCAGGGTTGGGTTTGGAGAATATACTTGTTGATGATGAATACGCACCATGTGTTTGTTTAGGTTATGGGTATGGAGCATACGCTTGTTCAGGGTTGGTTATACAGCAGGTGCTTGTTCAGGGTTGGTGTGGAGCATATACTTTTCAGAGGATGAGTACGTACCATGTGTTTGTTTAGACTTTGGGTATGGAGCATATGCTTTTCAGGGTTGGTTGCACATCAGGGGGCGTTCTGTATGGGTTTGGAGCATATACTTTTTGGAGGTAGAGTACACACCATTTGTTTTTTTAGGTTTTGGTAATGGAGCATATGCTTGTTCAGGGTTGGTTACACATTAGGTGCTGTTCAGGGTTGGGTATGGAGCATATATTTTTGAGGATGAGCATGGACCATGTGTTTGTTTAGGTTTTTGGTATGGAGCATATGCTTGTTCAGTTTTGGTTACACAATAGATGCTTATTCAGGTTTTGTGTGGAGCATATACTTGTTTGAGGATGAGTATGGACCATGTGTTTGTTTAGGTTTTGGATATGGAGTATATGCTTGTTCAGGGTTGGTTAAACAGCAGGTCTTGTTCAGGGTTGGGTGCGGGGCATATACTTGTTCGAGGATGAGTATGGACCATGTGTTTGTTCAGGTTTTGGGTATGGAGCATATGCTTTTCAGGGTTGGTTAAACAGCAGGTCCTTGTTCAGGGTTGAGTGCGGGGCATATACTTGTTCGAGGATGAGTATGGACCATGTGTTTGTTCAGGGTTTGGGTATGGAGCATATGCTTTTTCAGTTTGGTTACACAGCAGGTGCTTGTTCAGGGTTGGGTGCAGAACATATACTTGTTCAGGATAAGTATGGACCATGTTTTTGTTCAGGTTTTGGGTATGGAGTATGCTTGTTCAGGGTTGGTTACAGTAGGTGCTTGTTCAGGGTTGGTTTGGAGAATTTACTTGTTCGAGGATAATTATGGACCATGTGTTTGTTCAGGTTTTGGTATGGAGCATATGCTTGTTCAGGGTTGTTACACAGGAGGTGCTTGTTCATTGTTGTGCGGAACATATACTGTTCAAGGATGAGTGTGGACCATGTGTTTGTTCAGGTTTTGGGTATGGAGCATATGCTTGTTCAGAATTGGTTACACAGCAGGTGCTTGTTCATGTGTGGGTGCGGAGCATATACACACTCGACGATGAGTATGGACCATATGTTTGTTTTGGTTTTGGGTATAGAGCATATGCTTGTTCAGGGTTGGTTTCACAGCAGGTGCTTGTTTAGCATTGGGTGTGTAGCATATACTTGTTCGAGGATGAGTATCGACCATGTTTGTTTAGGTTTTGGGTATAGAGCATGTGCTTGTTCAGGGTTGGTTACACAGCAGGTGCTTGTTCAGGGTTGGGTGCGGAGCATATACACACTCGAGATGAGTATGGACCATGTGTTTGTTTAGGTTTTGGGTATAGAGCATATGCTTGTTCAGTTTGGTTACACAGCAGTGCTTGTTCAGCATTGTTTGTGTAGCATATACTTTTTCGAGGATGAGTACGGACCATGTGTTTGTTTAGGTTTTGGGTATGGAGCATATGCTTGTTCAGGGTTGGTTACACATCAGGTGCTTGTTCAGGGTTGGGTGCGGAGCATATACACACTCGACGTGAGTATGGACCATGTGTTTGTTCAGGTTTTGGTATGGAGCATATGCTTGTTCAGGGTTGGTTACACGCAGTGCTTATTCAGGGTTGGATGCAGAGCATATACTTGTTCTAGGATAAGTGTGGACCATGTGTTTGTTCAGGTTTTGGGTATGGAGCATATGCTTGTTCAGGTTGGTTACACAGCAGGTGCTTGTTCAGGGTTGGGTCCGGAGCATATACTTGACGATGAGTATTGGACCATGTGTTTGTTCAGGTTTTGGGTATGGAGCATATGCTTGTTCAGGGTTGGTTACACAGTAGGTGCTTGTTTAGGGTTGGGTGTGGAGCATATACTTTTCTGAGGATGAGTATGGACCATGTGTTTGTTTAGGTTTTGGGTATGGAGCATATGCTTGTTCAGGGTTGGTTACACATCAGGTGCTTGTTCAGGGTTGGGTTTGGAGCATATACTTTTTGAGGATGAGTACAGGACCATGTGTTTGTTTAGTTTTGGGTATGGAGCATATGCTTGTTCAGGGTTGGTTACACAGCAGGTGCTTGTTCAGGGTTGGGTGTGGAGCATATACTTTTCGAGGATGAATATGGACCATGTGTTTGTTTAGGTTTTGGGTATGGAGCATATGCTTGTTCAGGGTTGTTACACATCAGGTGCTTGTTAGGGTTGGGTGCGGAGCATATACACATTTGACAATGAGTATGGACCATTTGTTTGTTTGGTTTTGGGTATGGAGCATATGCTTGTTCAGGGTGGTTACACAACAGGTGCTTGTTAAGCTTGGGGTATGGAGCATATACTTTTTCGAGGATGAGTGTGGACCATGTGTTTGTTTAGGTTTTGGGTATGGAGCATATGCTTGTTCAGCGTTGGTTACACAGCAGGTGCTTTTTCAAGGTTGTGTTGGGAGCATATACTTGTTCGAGATGAGTACGGACCATGTTTGTTTAGGTTTTGGGTAAGGAGCATATGCTTGTTCAAGGTTGGTTACACAGCAGGTGCTTGTTCAGGGTTGGTTACACAGCATGTGCTTGTTCAGGGTTGGGTGTGGAGCATATAATTTTCCTAAGATGAGTACAAACCATGTGTTTGTTAGGTTTTGGGTATGGAGCATATGCTTGTTCAGGGTTGGTTACACAGCAGGTGCTTGTTCAGGGTTGGTTACACTTCGGGTGCTTGTTCAGGGTTGGGTGTGGAGCATATACTTGTTGGAGGATGAGTACAGACCATGTGTTTGTTTAGGTTTTGGTATGGGGCATATGCTTGTTAAGGATTGGTTAAACAGCAGGTGCTTGTTCAGGGTTGGTTACACAGCAGTGTTTGTTCAGGGTTTGGTGTGGAGCATATACTTTTTCAGATGAGTACAGACCATGTGTTTGTTTAGGTTTTTGATATGGAGCATATGCTTGTTTAGGGTTTTACACAGCAGGTGCTTGTTCAGGGTTGGGTTCGGAGCATTACTTGTTCAGGTAGAGTACCGACCATGTGTTTGTTTAGGTTTGGGTATGGAGCATATGCTTGTTCAGGTTGGTTACACAGCAGGTGCTTGTTCAGGGTTGGGTGTGGAGCATATACTTTTTTGAGGATTAGTTGGACCATGTGTTTGTTTAGGTTTTGGGTATGGAGCATATGCTTGTTCAGGGTTGGTTACACAGCAGGTGCTTGTTCAGGGTTGGGTTTGGAGCATATACTTGTTCAAGGATGAGTATGGATGATGTGTTTGTTTAGGTTTTGGGTATGGAGCATATGCTTGTTCAGGGTTGGTTACACAGCAGGGTTGGGTGTGGAGCAATACTTTTTCAAGGATGAGTACGGACCATGTGTTTGGTTAGGGTTTGGGTATGGAGCATATGCTTGTTCAGGGTTGGTTACAAAGCAGGTGCTTGTTCAGGGTCGGGTACAGAGCATATACTTGTTCAAGGATGAATATGGAGTGTGTTAGTTTTTTCAGGTTTTGGATATGGAGCATATGCTTGTTCAGGGTTGGTTACACAGCAGGTGCTTGTTCAGGGTTGGGTGTGGAGCATATACTTTTTCGAGGATGAGTACGGACATGTGTTTGTTAGGTTTTGGGTATGGAGCATATGCTTGTTCAGGGTTGGTTACAAAGCAGGTGCTTGTTCAGGGTTGGGTACGGAGCATATACTTGTTCAGGATGAATATGGACTGTGTTTGTTTCAGGTTTTGGGTATGGAGCATATGCTTGTTCAGGGTTGGTTACACAGCAGGTGCTTCTTCAGGGTTGGGTGCGAGCATATACTCGATGATGAGTATGGACCATGTGTTTGTTTAGGTTTTGGGTATGGAGCATATGCTTGTTCAGGGTTGGTTACACAGGCAGGTGCTTGTTCAGGGTTGGGTGCATAACATATACTTGTTTGAGAATAAGTGTGGACCTGTGTTTGTTCAGGTTTTGGGTATGGAGCTTATGCTTATTCAGGGTTGGTTACACATCAGGTGCTTGTTCAGGGTTGGGTGTGGAGCATATACGTTTTCGAGGATGAATATGGACCATGTGTTTGTTTAGGTTTTGGGTATGGAGCATATGCTTGTTTAGGGTTGGTTACACAGGAGGTGCTATTTCAGGGTTGGGTTTGGAGAATATACTTGTTGATGATGAATACACACCATGTGTTTGTTTAGGTTTGGGTATGGAGCATATGCTTGTTCAGGGTTGGTTATACAGCAGGTGCTTGTTCAGGGTTGGTGTGGAGCATATACTTTTCAGAGGATGAGTACGTACCATGTGTTTGTTTAGGTTTTGGGTATGGAGCATATGCTTTCAGGGTTGGTTGCACATCAGGGGCCGGTTCAGGGTGGGTTTGGAGCATATACTTTTTGGAGGTTGAGTACACACCATGTGTTTGTTTAGGTTTTGGTATGGAGCATATGCTTGTTCAGGTTGGTTACACATTAGGTGCTTGTTCAGGGTTGGGTATGGAGCATATACTTTTTGAGGATGAGCATGGACCATGTGTTTGTTTAGGTTTTTGGTATGGAGCATATGCTTGTTTAGTTTTGGTTACACAGCAGGTGCTTGTTCAGGGTTGTGTGGAGCATATACTTGTTGAGGATGAGTATGGACCATGTGTTTGTTTAGGTTTTGGGTATGGAGCATATGCTTGTTCAGGGTTGGTTACACAGCAGGTGCTTGTTCAGGGTTGGGTGCGGCATATACTTGTTCGAGGATGAGTATGGACCATGTGTTTGTTCAGGTTTTGGGTATGGAGCATATGCTTTTCAGTTGGTTACACAGCAGGTGCTTGTTCAGGGTTGGGTGCGGAACATATACTTGTTCAGGATGAAGTATGGACCATGTTTTTGTTCAGGTTTTGGGTATGGAGTATGCTTGTTCAGGGTTGATTACACAGTAGGTGCTTGTTCAGGGTTGGGTTTGGAGAATACTTGTTCGAGGATAATATGGACCATGTGTTTGTTCAGGTTTTGGTATGGAGCATATGCTTGTTCAGGGTTGTTACACAGGAGGTGCTTGTTCAGGGTTGTATGAGGAACATATACTGTTCGAGGATGAGTGTGGACCATGTGTTTGTTCAGGTTTTGGGTATGGAGCATATGCTTGTTCAGGGTTGGTTACACAACAGGTGCTTGTTCATGGTTGGATGCGGAACATATACTTGTTCGAGGATGAGTATGGACCATGTGTTTCTTCAGGTTTTGGGTATGGAGCATATGCTTGTTTTCAGGGTTGGTTACACCTCAGGTGTTTGTTCAGGGTTAGGTATGGAGCATATACTTGTTTGAGGAGAAATATGGACCACGTGTTTTTCAGGTTTTGGGTATGGAGCATATGCTTGTTCAGGGTTGGTTACACAGCAGGTGCTTGTTTAGGGTTGGGTGGAGACATATACTTGTTCGAGGATGAGTATGGACCATGTGTTTGTTCAGGTTTTGGGTATGGAGCATATGCTTGTTCAGGGTTGGTTACACAGCAGGTGCTTGTTTAGGGTTGGGTGCGGAACATATACTTGTTCGAGGATGAGTATGGACCATGTTTCTTCAGGTTTTGGGTATGGAGCATATGCTTGTTCAGGGTTGGTTACACAGCAGGTGCTTTTTCAGGGTTGGTGGAGCATATACTTGTTCGAGGATGAGTAGGACCATGTTTTGTTCAGGTTTTGGGTATGGAGCATATGCTTGTTCAGGGTTGGTTACACAGCAGGTGCTTGTTCAGGGTTGTGTGGAGCATATACTTGTTTGAGGATGAGTATGGACCACGTGTTTGTTCAGGTTTTGTATGAGCATATGCTTGTTCAGGGTTGGTTACACAGCAGGTGCTTGTTCAAGGTTGGGTGCGGAGCATATACTTGTTTTAGGATGTGTATGTACCACGTGTTTGTTCAGGTTTTGGTATGGAGCATATGCTTGTTCAGGGTTGGTTACACAGCAGGTGCTTGTTCAGGGTTGGGTGCGAAGCATATACTTGTTCGAGGACCATGTGTTTGTTCAGGTTTGGGTATGGAGCATATGCTTGTTTAGGGTTGGTTACACAGCAGGTGCTTGTTCAGGGTTTGGTGCGGAACATATACTTGTTCGAGGATGAGTATGGACCATTGGTTTTTAGGTTTTGGGTATGGAGTATATGCTTGTTCAGGGTTGGTTACACAGCAGGTGCTTGTTCAGGGTTGGTGTGAGCATATACTTGTTCGAGGATGAGTATGGACCAGTGTTTGTTCAGGTTTTGGGTATGGAGCATATGCTTGTTCAGGGTTGGTTACACAGCAGGTGCTTGTTCAGGGTTGGGTGTGGAACATATACTTGTTCAAGGATAAGTATGGACTGTGTTTTTGTTCAGGTTTTGGGTATGGAGTATGCTTGTTCAGGGTTGGTTACACAGCTGGTGCTTGTTCAGGGTTAGGTTTGAGCATATACTTGTTCAGGATGAGTATGGACCGTGTTTTTTAGGTTTTGGGTATGAGCATATGCTTGTTCAGGGTTGGTTACACAGCAGGTGCTCATTTCAGGGTTTGTGCGGAGCATATACTTGTTCGAGGATGAGTATGGACCATGTGTTTCTTGAGGTTTTGGGTATGGCTATGCTTGTTCAGGGTTGGTTAAACAGCAGGTGCTTGTTCAGGGTTAGGTGTGGAGCATATACTTGTTAGAGATGAGTATGGACCATGTGTTTGTTCAGGTTTTGGGTATGGAGCATATGCTTGTTCAGGGTTGGTTAACAGCAGGTGCTTGTTCAGGGTTGGTGTGAGCATATACTTGCGATGAGTATGGACCATGTGTTTGTTTAGGTTTTGGGTATGGAGCATATGCTTGTTCAGGGTTGGTTACACTGTCAAGGTGCTTGTTCAGGGTTGGGTGCAGAGCATATACTTGTTCAGGATGAGTACGGACCATGTATTTGTTCAGGTTTTGGGTATGGAGCATATGCTTGTTCAGGGTGGTTACACAACAGGTTGTTTAGGGTTGGTTACTCAGCAGGTGCTTGTTCAGGGTTGGGTGTGGAGCATATACTTATTTGAGGATGAGTACGGACCATGTGTTTGTTAGGTTTTGGGTATGGAGCATATGCTTGTTCAGGGTTGGTTACACAGCAAGTGCTTGTTCAGGGTTGGGTGCGGAGCATATACTTTGTTCAAGGATGAGTATGGACCATGTGTTTGTTCAGGTTTTGGGTATGGAGCATATGCTTGTTCAGGGTTGGTTACACAGCAGGTGCTTGTTCAGGGTTGAGTTTGGAGCATATACTTGTTCGAGGATGAGTTACGGACCATGTGTTTGTTCAGGTTTTGGGTATGGAGCATATGCTTGTTCAGGGTTGGTTACACAGCAGGTGCTTGTTCAGGGTTAGGTGTGGAGCATATACTTGTTCGAGATGAGTATGGACCGTGTTTTTTTCAGGTTTTGGGTATGGAGCATTGCTTTCAGGGTTGGTTACTCAGCAGGAGCTTGTTCAGGGTTGGTTACTCAGCAGGTGCTTGTTCAGGGTTAGGTGTGGAGCATATACTTTTTCGAGGATGAGTACGGACCATGTGTTTGTTTAGGTTTTGGGTATGGAGCATATGCTTGTTCAGGGTTGATTACACAGCAGGTGCTTGTTCAGGGTTGGGTGGAGCATATACTTGTTCGAGGATGAGTACGGACCATGTGTTTGTTTAGGTTTTGGGTATGGAGCTATGCTTGTTCAGGTTGGTTACACAGCAGGTGCTTGTTCAGGGTTGGGTGGGAGCATATACTTGACGATGAGTATGGACCATGTGTTTGTTAGGTTTTGGGTATGGAGCATATGCTTGTTCAGGGTTGGTTACACAGCAGGTGCTTGTTCAGGGTTGGGTGCGGAGCATATACTTGTTTGAGGATGAGTATGGACCATGTGTTTGTTCAGGTTTTGGGTATGGAGCATATGCTTGTTCAGGGTTGGTTACACGCAGGTGCTTGTTCAGGGTTGAGTTTGAGCATATACTTGTTCGAGGATGAGTTACGGACCATGTGTTTGTTCAGGTTTTGGTATGGAGCATATGCTTGTTCAGGGTTGGTTACACAGCAGGTGCTTGTTCAGGGTTAGGTGTGGAGCATATACTTGTTCGAGGATGAGTATGGACCATGTGTTTGTTCAGGTTTTGGATATGGAGCATATGCTTGTTTCAGGGTTGGTTACACAGCAGGTGCTTGTTCAGGGTTGGGGGAGAGCATATACTTGTTCGAGGATGAGTATGGACCATGTGTTTGTTTAGGTTTTGGTATGGAGCATATGCTTGTTCAGGGTTGGTTACTCAGCAGGTGCTTGTTCAGGGTTGGGTGGGAACATATACTTGTTCGAGGATGAGTATGGACCATGTTTTTGTTCAGGTTTTGGGTATGGAGCATATGCTTGTTCAGGGTTGGTTACACAGCAGGTGCTTGTTCATTGGGTTGAAGATATACTTGTTTGAGGATAAGTATGGACCATGTGTTTGTTCAGGTTTTGGGTATGGAGCATATGCTTGTTCAGGGTTGGTTACACAGCAGGTGCTTGTTCAGGGTTGGGTGCGGAGCATATACTTGTTCAGGATGAGTATGGACCATGTGTTTTTCAGGTTTTGGGTATGGAGCATATGCTTGTTCAGGGTTGGTTACACAGCAGTGCTTTTCAGGGTTTGTGGAGCATATACTTGTTCGAGGATGAGTATGGACCATGTGTTTGTTAGGTTTTGGGTATGGAGCATATGCTTGTTCAGGGTTGGTTACACAGCAGGTGCTTGTTCAGGGTTAGGTGCGGAGCATATACTTGTTCGAGGATGAGTATGGACCATGTGTTTGTTCAGGTTTTGGTATGGAGCATATGCTTGTTCAGGGTTGGTTACACAGCAGGTGCTTGTTCAGGGTTGGTGTGGAGCATATACTTGTTCGATGAGTATGGACCATGTGTTTGTTCAGGTTTTGGGTATGGAGCATATGCTTGTTCAGGGTTGGTTACACAGCAGTGCTTGTTCAGGGTTGTATGCGAGCATATACTTGTTCAGGATGAGTATGGACCATGTGTTTGTTCAGGTTTTGGGTATGGAGCATATGCTTGTTCAGGGTTGGTTACACAACAGGCTTGTTCAGGGTTGGTGCGGAGCATATACTTTTTGAGGATGAGTAGGACCATGTGTTTGTTCAGGTTTTGGGTATGGAGCATATGCTTGTTCAGGGTTGGTTACACAGCAGGTGCTTGTTCAGGGTTGGGTGCGGAGCATATACTCGAGGATGAGTATGGACCATGTGTTTGTTCAGGTTTTGGGTATGGAGCATATGCTTGTTCAGGGTTGGTTACACAGCAGGTGCTTGTTCAGGGTTGGGTGCGGAGCATATACTTGTTCAAGGATGAGTGTGGACCATGTGTTTGTTCAGGTTTTGGGTATGGAGCATATGCTTGTTCAGGGTTGGTTACACGCAGGTGCTTGTTCAGGGTTGGTGGAGCATATACTTGTTCGAGGATGAGTTGGACCATGTGTTTGTTCAGGTTTTGGGTATGGAGCATATGCTTGTTCAGGGTTGGTTACACAGCAGGTGCTTGTTCAGGGTTGGTGTGGAGCATATACTTGTTCGAGGATGAGTATGGACCATGTGTTTGTTCAGGTTTTGGGTATGGAGCATATGCTTGTTCAGGGTTGGTTACACAGCAGGTGCTTGTTCAGGGTTGGGTGTGGAGCATATACTTGTTGAGGTTGGTTACCGTGTGTTGTTCAGGTTTGTGCAGAGCATATACTTGTTCAGGATGTTGAGGACTTTTTTGAGTAGGTTGTGGAGTATGTGTTTGTTTAGGTTTTGGGTATGCTTGTTCAGGGTTGGTTACACAGCAGGTGCTTGTTCAGGGTTGGTGGAGCATATACTTGTTCGAGGATGAGTATGGACCATGTGTTTGTTCAGGTTTTGGGTATGGAGCATATGCTTGTTCAGGGTTGGTTACACAGCAGGTGCTTGTTCAGGGTTGGGTGCGGAGCATATACTTGTTCGAGGATGAGTATGGACCATGTGTTTTTTTCAGGTTTTGGGTATGGAGCATATGCTTGTTCAGGGTTGGTTACACAGCAGGTGCTTGTTCAGGGTTGGGTGGGCATATACTTGTTCGAGGATGAGTGTGGACCATGTGTTTGTTCAGGTTTTGGGTATGGAGCATATGCTTGTTCAGGGTTGGTTACACAGCAGGTGCTTGTTCAGGGTTGGGTGTGGAGCATATACTTGTTCGATGAGTATGGACCATGTGTTTTTAGGTTTTGGGTATGGAGCATATGCTTGTTCAGGGTTGGTTACAAGCAGGTGCTTGTTCAGGGTTGGTTGGAGCATATACTTGTTCGAGGATGAGTATGGACCATGTGTTTGTTCAGGTTTTGGGTATGGAGCATATGCTTGTTCAGGGTTGGTTACACAGGTGCTTGTTCAGGGTTGGTGTGGAGCATATACTTGTTCGAGGATGAGTACGGACCATGTGTTTGTAGGTTTTGGGTATGGAGCATATGCTTGTTCAGGGTTGGTTACACAGCAGGTGCTTGTTCAGGGTTGGTGTGGAGCATATACTTTTCGAAGGATGAGTACGGACCATGTGTTTGTTCAGGTTTTGGTATGGAGCATATGCTTGTTCAGGGTTGGTTACACAGGGTGCTTGTTCAGGGTTGGGTTGGAGCATATACTTGTTCGAGGATGAGTACGGACCATGTGTTTGTTTAGGTTTTGGTATGGAGCATATGCTTGTTCAGGGTTGGTTACATCATTGGTTACACAGCAGGTGCTTGTTCAGGGTTGGGTGTGGAGCATATACTTTTCAGGATGAGTATGGACCATGTGTTTGTTTAGGTTTTGGTATGGAGCATATGCTTGTTCAGGGTTGGTTACACAGCAGGTGCTTGTTCAGGGTTGGTGTGAGCATATACTTTTCGAGGATGAGTATGGACCATGTGTTTGTTTAGGTTTTGGGTATGGAGCATATGCTTGTTCAGGGTTGGTTACACAGCAGGTGCTTGTTCAGGGTTGGGTAGGGCATATACTTGTTTAGGATGAGTACATGTGTTTGTTTAGGTTTTGGGTATGGAGCATATGCTTGTTCAGGGTTGGTTACACAGCAGGTGCTTTTCAGGGTTGGTTACAGGTGCTTGTTCAGGGTTGGGTGAGCATATACTTTTCGAGGATGAGTACGACCATGTGTTTGTTAGGTTTTGGGTATGGAGCATATGCTTGTTCAGGGTTGGTTACACAGCAGGTGCTTTTCAGGGTTGGTTACAGGGTTGTTCAGGGTTGGGTGTGGAGCATATACTTGTTGAGGATGAGTACAGACCATGTGTTTGTTTAGGTTTTGGGTATGGAGCATATGCTTGTTCAGGGTTGGTTACACAGCAGGTGCTTGTTCAGGGTTGGTTAGTGTTGTTCAGGTTAGAGCATATACTTTTCAGATGAGTACAGACCATGTGTTTGTTTAGGTTTTGGGTATGGAGCATATGCTTGTTCAGGGTTGGTTACACAGCAGGTGCTTGTTCAGGGTTGGTTGGAGCATATACTTGTTCGAGGATGAGTATGGACCATGTGTTTGTTTTTTTGGGTATGGAGCATATGCTTGTTCAGGGTTGGTTACACAGCAGGTGCTTGTTCAGGGTTGGGTGTGGAGCATATACTTTTCGAGGATGAGTATGGACCATGTGTTTGTTTAGGTTTTGGGTATGGAGCATATGCTTGTTCAGGGTTGGTTACACAGCAGGTGCTTGTTCAGGGTTGGGTGGAGCATATACTTGTTCAGGATGAGTATGGACCATGTGTTTGTTTAGGTTTTGGGTATGGAGCATATGCTTGTTCAGGGTTGGTTACACAGCAGGTGCTTGTTCAGGGTTGGGTGTGGAGCATATACTTGTTCGAGGATGAGTATGGACCATGTGTTTGTTAGGTTTTGGGTATGGAGCATATGCTTGTTCAGGGTTGGTTACACAGCAGGTGCTTGTTCAGGGTTGGGTGGAGCATATACTTGTTCAAGGATGAGTATGGACCATGTGTTTTTTAGGTTTTGGGTATGGAGCATATGCTTGTTCAGGGTTGGTTACACAGCAGGTGCTTGTTCAGGGTTGGTGTGGAGCATATACTTGTTTCGAGGATGAGTACGGACCATGTGTTTGTTCAGGTTTTGGGTATGGAGCATATGCTTGTTCAGGGTTGGTTACACAGCAGGTGCTTTTCAGGGTTGGGTGGAGCATATACTTGTTCGAGGATGAGTATGGACCATGTGTTTGTTTCAGGTTTTGGGTATGGAGCATATGCTTGTTCAGGGTTGGTTACACAGCAGGTGCTTGTTCAGGGTTGGGTGCGAGCATATACACACTCGAGATGAGTATGGACCATGTGTTTGTTTAGGTTTTGGGTATGGAGCATATGCTTGTTCAGGGTTGGTTACACGCAGTGCTTGTTCAGGGTTGGATGCATAACATATACTTGTTTGAGGATAGTGTGGACCATGTGTTTGTTCAGGTTTTGGGTATGGAGCATATGCTTGTTCAGGGTTGGTTACACATCAGGTGCTTGTTCAGGGTTGGGTGTGGAGCATATACTTTTTGAGGATGAGTATGGACCATGTGTTTGTTTAGGTTTTGGGTATGGAGCATATGCTTGTTTAGGGTTGGTTACACAGGAGGTGCTTGTTCAGGGTTGGGTTGGAGCATATACTTGTTGATATGAGTACGGACCATGTGTTTGTTTAGGTTTTGGGTATGGAGCATATGCTTGTTCAGGGTTGGTTATACAGCAGGTGCTTGTTCAGGGTTGGTGTGGAGCATATACTTTTCGAGGATGAGTACGTACCATGTGTTTGTTTAGGTTTTGGGTATGGAGCATATGCTTGTTCAGGGTTGGTTACACAGCAGGTGCTTGTTCAGGGTTGGGTTTGGAGCATATACTTGTTTGGAGGTGAGTACACACCATGTGTTTGTTTAGGTTTTGGGTATGGAGCATATGCTTGTTCAGGGTTGGTTACACAGCAGGTGCTTGTTCAGGGTTGGGTGTGGAGCATATACTTTTTGAGGATGAGTATGGACCATGTGTTTGTTCAGGTTTTGGGTATGGAGCATATGCTTGTTCAGGGTTGGTTACACAGCAGGTGCTTGTTCAGGGTTGGTGTGGAGCATATACTTGTTTGAGGATGAGTATGGACCATGTGTTTGTTTAGGTTTTGGGTATGGAGCATATGCTTGTTCAGGGTTGGTTACACAGCAGGTGCTTGTTCAGGGTTGGGGTGCATGGGCACATACTTGTTCGAGGATGAGTATGGACCATGTGTTTGTTCAGGTTTTGGGTATGGAGCATATGCTTGTTCAGGGTTGGTTACACAGGTAGGTGCTTGTTCAGGGTTGGGTGCGGAGCATATACTTGTTCGAGGATGAGTATGGACCATGTGTTTGTTCAGGTTTTGGGTATGGAGCATATGCTTGTTCAGGGTTGGTTACACAGCAGGTGCTTGTTCAGGGTTGGGTGTGGAGCATATACTTGTTCGAGGATGAGTATGGACCATGTGTTTGTTCAGGTTTTGGGTATGGAGCATATGCTTGTTCAGGGTTGGTTACACAGCAGGTGCTTGTTCAGGGTTGGTGTGGAGCATATACTTGTTCGAGGATGAGTATGGACCATGTGTTTGTTTAGGTTTTGGTATGGAGCATATGCTTGTTCAGGGTTGGTTACACAGGGTGCTTGTTCAGGGTTGGGTGTGGAGCATATACTTTTCGAGGATGAGTATGGACCATGTGTTTGTTTAGGTTTTGGGTATGGAGCATATGCTTGTTCAGGGTTGGTTACACAGCAGGTGCTTGTTCAGGGTTGGGTGTGGAGCATATACTTTTTCGAGGATGAGTACGGACCATGTGTTTGTTTAGGTTTTGGGTATGGAGCATATGCTTGTTCAGGGTTGGTTACACAGCAGGTGCTTTTCAGGGTTGGGTGTGGAGCATATACTTTTTCGAGGATGAGTACACCATGTGTTTGTTTAGGTTTTGGTATGGAGCATATGCTTGTTCAGGGTTGGTTACACAGCAGGTGCTTGTTCAGGGTTGGGTGTGGAGCATATACTTTTTCGAGGATGAGTACGGACCATTGTGTTTGTTTAGGTTTTGGGTATGGAGCATATGCTTGTTCAGGGTTGGTTACACAGCAGGTGCTTGTTCAGGGTTGGGTGTGGAGCATATACTTTTTCGAGGATGAGTACGGACCATGTGTTTGTTTAGGTTTTGGGTATGGAGCATATGCTTGTTCAGGGTTGGTTACACAGCAGGTGCTTGTTCAGGGTTGGGTGGAGCATATACTGTTTAGGATGAGTACATGTGTTTGTTTAGGTTTTGGGTATGGAGCATATGCTTGTTCAGGGTTGGTTACACAGCAGGTGCTTTTCAGGGTTGGTTACAGGTGTTGTTCAGGGTTGGGTGTGAGCATATACTTTTCGAGGATGAGTACGACCATGTGTTTGTTTAGGTTTTGGGTATGGAGCATATGCTTGTTCAGGGTTGGTTACACAGCAGGTGCTTTTCAGGGTTGCAGGGTTGTTCAGGGTTGGGTGTGGAGCATATACTTGTTGAGGATGAGTACGACCATGTGTTTGTTTAGGTTTTGGTATGGAGCATATGCTTGTTCAGGGTTTTACACAGCAGGTGCTTGTTCAGGGTTGGTTAGTGTTGTTCAGGGTTGGTGTGAGCATATACTTTTTCAGGATGAGTACAGGACCATGTGTTTGTTTAGGTTTTGGTATGGAGCATATGCTTGTTCAGGGTTGGTTACACAGCAGGTGCTTGTTCAGGGTTGGGTTGGAGCATATACTTGTTCAGGATGAGTACGACCATGTGTTTGTTTAGGTTTTGGGTATGGAGCATATGCTTGTTCAGGGTTGGTTACACAGCAGGTGCTTGTTCAGGGTTGGGTGTGGAGCATATACTTTTCGAGGATGAGTTGGACCATGTGTTTGTTTAGGTTTTGGGTATGGAGCATATGCTTGTTCAGGGTTGGTTACACAGCAGGTGCTTGTTCAGGGTTGGGTTGGAGCATATACTTGTTCAGGATGAGTATGGACCATGTGTTTGTTTAGGTTTTGGGTATGGAGCATATGCTTGTTCAGGGTTGGTTACACAGCAGGTGCTTGTTCAGGGTTGGGTGTGGAGCATATACTTTTCGAGGATGAGTACGGACCATGTGTTTGTTTAGGTTTTGGGTATGGAGCATATGCTTGTTCAGGGTTGGTTACACAGCAGGTGCTTGTTCAGGGTTGGGTGGAGCATATACTTGTTCGAGGATGAGTATGGACCATGTGTTTGTTTCAGGTTTTGGGTATGGAGCATATGCTTGTTCAGGGTTGGTTACACAGCAGGTGCTTGTTCAGGGTTGGGTGCGAGCATATACATCGATGATGAGTGGGACCATGTGTTTGTTTAGGTTTTGGGTATGGAGCATATGCTTGTTCAGGGTTGGTTACACAGCAGGTGCTTGTTCAGGGTTGGATGCATAACATATACTTGTTTGAGGATAAGTGTGGACCATGTGTTTGTTCAGGTTTTGGGTATGGAGCATATGCTTGTTCAGGGTTGGTTACACAGCAGGTGCTTGTTCAGGGTTGGGTGTGGAGCATATACTTTTTGAGGATGAGTATGGACCATGTGTTTGTTTAGGTTTTGGGTATGGAGCATATGCTTGTTCAGGGTTGGTTACACAGGAGTGCTTTTCAGGGTTGGGTGGAGCATATACTTGTTCGATATGAGTACGGACCATGTGTTTGTTTAGGTTTTGGGTATGGAGCATATGCTTGTTCAGGGTTGGTTACACAGCAGGTGCTTGTTCAGGGTTGGTGTGGAGCATATACTTTTCGAGGATGAGTACGGACCATGTGTTTGTTTAGGTTTTGGGTATGGAGCATATGCTTGTTCAGGGTTGGTTACACAGCAGGTGCTTGTTCAGGGTTGGGTGGAGCATATACTTTTTGGAGGTATGAGTACACACCATGTGTTTGTTTAGGTTTTGGTATGGAGCATATGCTTGTTCAGGGTTGGTTACACAAGGTGCTTGTTCAGGGTTGGGTGTGGAGCATATACTTTTTGAGGATGAGTACGGACCATGTGTTTGTTCAGGTTTTGGGTATGGAGCATATGCTTGTTCAGGGTTGGTTACACAGCAGGTGCTTGTTCAGGGTTGGTGTGGAGCATATACTTGTTCGAGGATGAGTATGGACCATGTGTTTGTTTAGGTTTTGGGTATGGAGCATATGCTTGTTCAGGGTTGGTTACACAGCAGGTGCTTGTTCAGGGTTGGGTGGAGCATATACTTGTTCGAGGATGAGTATGGACCATGTGTTTGTTTGGTTTTGGGTATGGAGCATATGCTTGTTCAGGGTTGGTTACACAGCAGGTGCTTGTTCAGGGTTGGGTGTGGAGCATATACTTGTTCGAGGATGAGTATGGACCATGTGTTTGTTCAGGTTTTGGGTATGGAGCATATGCTTGTTCAGGGTTGGTTACACAGCAGGTGCTTGTTCAGGGTTGGTGCGGAGCATATACTTGAGGATGAGTATGGACCATGTGTTTGTTTAGGTTTTGGGTATGGAGCATATGCTTGTTCAGGGTTGGTTACACAGCAGGTGCTTGTTCAGGGTTGGGTGCGGAGCATATACTTGTTCGAGGATGAGTATGGACCATGTGTTTGTTCAGGTTTTGGGTATGGAGCATATGCTTGTTCAGGGTTGGTTACACAGGTAGGTGCTTGTTCAGGGTTGGTGTGGAGCATATACTTGTTCGAGGATGAGTATGGACCATGTGTTTGTTCAGGTTTTGGTATGGAGCATATGCTTGTTCAGGGTTGGTTACACAGCAGGTGCTTGTTCAGGGTTGGGTGTGGAGCATATACTTGTTGAGGATGAGTGTGGACCATGTGTTTGTTCAGGTTTTGGGTATGGAGCATATGCTTGTTCAGGGTTGGTTACACAGCAGGTGCTTGTTCAGGGTTGGTGTGGAGCATATACTTTTCGAGGATGAGTTGGACCATGTGTTTGTTTAGGTTTTGGGTATGGAGCATATGCTTGTTCAGGGTTGGTTACACAGGGTGCTTGTTCAGGGTTGGGTGTGGAGCATATACTTTTTCGAGGATGAGTACGGACCATGTGTTTGTTTAGGTTTTGGGTATGGAGCATATGCTTGTTCAGGGTTGGTTACACAGCAGGTGCTTGTTCAGGGTTGGGTGTGGAGCATATACTTTTTCGAGGATGAGTACGGACCATGTGTTTGTTTAGGTTTTGGGTATGGAGCATATGCTTGTTCAGGGTTGGTTACACAGCAGGTGCTTTTCAGGGTTGGGTGTGGAGCATATACTTTTTCGAGGATGAGTACACCATGTGTTTGTTTAGGTTTTGGTATGGAGCATATGCTTGTTCAGGGTTGGTTACAAGCAGGTGCTTGTTCAGGGTTGGGTGTGGAGCATATACTTTTCGAGGATGAGTATGGACCATGTGTTTGTTTAGGTTTTGGGTATGGAGCATATGCTTGTTCAGGGTTGGTTACACAGCAGGTGCTTGTTCAGGGTTGAGTCTGGAGCATATACTTTTTCGAGGATGAGTACGGACCATGTGTTTGTTTAGGTTTTGGGTATGGAGCATATGCTTGTTCAGGGTTGGTTACACAGCAGGTGCTTGTTCAGGGTTGGGTGGGAGCATATACTTTTCGAGGATGAGTACAGGACCATGTGTTTGTTTAGGTTTTGGGTATGGAGCATATGCTTGTTCAGGGTTGGTTACACAGCAGGTGCTTGTTCAGGGTTGGGTGTGGAGCATATACTTTTCGAGGATGAGTACGGACCATGTGTTTGTTTAGGTTTTGGGTATGGAGCATATGCTTGTTCAGGGTTGGTTACACAGCAGGTGCTTGTTCAGGGTTGGGTGTGGAGCATATACTTGTTGAGGATGAGTACGACCATGTGTTTGTTTAGGTTTTGGGTATGGAGCATATGCTTGTTCAGGGTTGGTTACACAGCAGGTGCTTGTTCAGGGTTGGTGTTGGAGCATATACTTTTCGAGGATGAGTACGGACCATGTGTTTGTTTAGGTTTTGGTATGGAGCATATGCTTGTTCAGGGTTGGTTACACAGCAGGTGCTTGTTCAGGGTTGGTGTGGAGCATATACTTGTTCGAGGATGAGTATGGACCATGTGTTTGTTTAGGTTTTGGGTATGGAGCATATGCTTGTTCAGGGTTGGTTACACAGCAGGTGCTTGTTCAGGGTTGGTGTGGAGCATATACTTTTCGAGGATGAGTACGGACCATGTGTTTGTTTAGGTTTTGGGTATGGAGCATATGCTTGTTCAGGGTTGGTTACACAGCAGGTGCTTGTTCAGGGTTGGGTGGAGCATATACTTGTTCGAGGATGAGTACACCATGTGTTTGTTTAGGTTTTGGGTATGGAGCATATGCTTGTTCAGGGTTGGTTACACAGCAGGTGCTTGTTCAGGGTTGGGTGAGCATATACTTGTTCGAGGATGAGTATGGACCATGTGTTTGTTTAGGTTTTGGGTATGGAGCATATGCTTGTTCAGGGTTGGTTACACAGCAGGTGCTTGTTCAGGGTTGGGTGGAGCATATACTTGTTCGAGGATGAGTACGGACCATGTGTTTGTTTAGGTTTTGGGTATGGAGCATATGCTTGTTCAGGGTTGGTTACACAGCAGGTGCTTGTTCAGGGTTGGGTGTGGAATATACTTGTTCGAGGATGAGTATGGACCATGTGTTTGTTTAGGTTTTGGGTATGGAGCATATGCTTGTTCAGGGTTGGTTACACAGCAGGTGCTTGTTCAGGGTTGGGTGGAGCATATACTTGTTCGAGGATGAGTACGGACCATGTGTTTGTTTAGGTTTTGGGTATGGAGCATATGCTTGTTCAGGGTTGGTTACACAGCAGGTGCTTGTTCAGGGTTGGGTGTGGAGCATATACTTGAGATGAGTATGGACCATGTGTTTGTTTCAGGTTTTGGGTATGGAGCATATGCTTGTTCAGGGTTGGTTACACAGCAGGTGCTTGTTCAGGGTTGGGTGCGGAGCATATACTTGTTCGAGGATGAGTATGGACCATGTGTTTGTTCAGGTTTTGGGTATGGAGCATATGCTTGTTCAGGGTTGGTTACACAAGCAGGTGCTTGTTCAGGGTTGGTGGAGCATATACTTGTTCGAGGATGAGTACGGACCATGTGTTTGTTTAGGTTTTGGGTATGGAGCATATGCTTGTTCAGGGTTGGTTACACAGCAGGTGCTTGTTCAGGGTTGGGTGGAGCATATACTTGTTCGAGGATGAGTATGGACCATGTGTTTGTTCAGGTTTTGGGTATGGAGCATATGCTTGTTCAGGGTTGGTTACACAGCAGGTGCTTGTTCAGGGTTGGGTGCGGAGCATATACTTGTTCAAGGATGAGTATGGACCATGTGTTTGTTCAGGTTTTGGGTATGGAGCATATGCTTGTTCAGGGTTGGTTACACAGCTTGTTTCAGGGTTGATGTGGAGCATATACTTGTTTGAGGATGAGTATGGACCATGTGTTTGTTCAGGTTTTGGGTATGGAGCATATGCTTGTTCAGGGTTGGTTACACAGCAGGTGCTTGTTCAGGGTTGGTGTGGAGCATATACTTGTTCGAGGATGAGTATGGACCATGTGTTTGTTCAGGTTTTGGGTATGGGCATATGCTTGTTCAGGGTTGGTTACACAGCAGGTGCTTGTTCAGGGTTGGTGTGGAGCATATACTTGCGATGAGTATGGACCATGTGTTTGTTCAGGTTTTGGGTATGGAGCATATGCTTGTTCAGGGTTGGTTACACCAAGTGCTTGTTCAGGGTTGTGTGGAGCATATACTTGTTCAGGATGATTGAGACTGAGTAGGATTGTGGAGTATGTGTTTGTTTAGGTTTTGGGTATGCTTGTTCAGGGTTGGTTACACAGCAGGTGCTTGTTCAGGGTTGTGTTTGGAGCATATACTTGTTCGAGGATGAGTACAGACCATGTGTTTGTTCAGGTTTTGGGTATGGAGCATATGCTTGTTCAGGGTTGGTTACACAGCAGGTGCTTGTTCAGGGTTGGGTGGGCATATACTTGTTCGAGGATGAGTATGGACCATGTGTTTTTGTTCAGGTTTTGGGTATGGAGCATATGCTTGTTCAGGTTGGTTACACAGCAGGTGCTTGTTCAGGGTTGGGTTGGAGCATATACTTGTTCGAGGATGAGTGTGGACCATGTGTTTGTTCAGGTTTTGGGTATGGAGCATATGCTTGTTCAGGGTTGGTTACACAGCAGGTGCTTTTTCAGGGTTGGTGTGGAGCATATACTTGACGATGAGTATGGACCATGTGTTTTTTAGGTTTTGGGTATGGAGCATATGCTTGTTCAGGGTTGGTTACATACAGGTGCTTGTTCAGGGTTGGGTTGGAGCATATACTTTTTCGAGGATGAGTATGGACCATGTGTTTGTTCAGGTTTTGGGTATGGAGCATATGCTTGTTCAGGGTTGGTTACACAGGTGCTTGTTCAGGGTTGGATGCGGAGCATATACTTGTTCGAGGATGAGTGGGACCATGTGTTTGTCAGGTTTTGGGTATGGAGCATATGCTTGTTCAGGGTTGGTTACACAGCAGGTGCTTGTTCAGGGTTGGTGTGGAGCATATACTTTTCGAGGATGAGTACGGACCATGTGTTTGTTCAGGTTTTGGTATGGAGCATATGCTTGTTCAGGGTTGGTTACACAGGTGCTTGTTCAGGGTTGGGTGGAGCATATACTTGTTCGAGGATGAGTACGGACCATGTGTTTGTTTAGGTTTTGGTATGGAGCATATGCTTGTTCAGGGTTGGTTACAGCAGGTGTTGTTCAGGGTTGACACAGCAGGTGCTTGTTCAGGGTTGGGTGTGGAGCATATACTTTTTCGAGGATGAGTACGGACCATGTGTTTGTTTAGGTTTTGGTATGGAGCATATGCTTGTTCAGGGTTGGTTACACAACAGTGCTTGTTCAGGGTTGGTGTGAGCATATACTTTTTCGAGGATGAGTACGGACCATGTGTTTGTTTAGGTTTTGGTATGGAGCATATGCTTGTTCAGGGTTGGTTACACAGCAGGTGCTTGTTCAGGGTTGGGTGGGCATATACTGTTTAGGATGAGTATCACCATGTGTTTGTTTAGGTTTTGGGTATGGAGCATATGCTTGTTCAGGGTTGGTTACACAGCAGGTGCTTGTTCAGGGTTGGTTACAGGTGCTTGTTCAGGGTTGGGTGTGGAGCATATACTTTTCGAGGATGAGTACGACCATGTGTTTGTTTAGGTTTTGGGTATGGAGCATATGCTTGTTCAGGGTTGGTTACCAGCAGGTGCTTCTTCAGGGTTGGTTACAGGGCTTGTTCAGGGTTGGGTGTGGAGCATATACTTGTTGAGGATGAGTACGGACCATGTGTTTGTTTAGGTTTTGGTATGGAGCATATGCTTGTTCAGGGTTGGTTACACAGCAGGTGCTTGTTCAGGGTTGGTTATACAGTGTTGTTCAGGTGGTGTAGAGCATATACTTTTTCAGGATGAGTACAGACCATGTGTTTGTTTAGGTTTTGGGTATGGAGCATATGCTTGTTCAGGGTTGGTTACACAGCAGGTGCTTGTTCAGGGTTGGTTGGAGCATATACTTGTTCAGGATGAGTACGACCATGTGTTTGTTTTTTTTGGGTATGGAGCATATGCTTGTTCAGGGTTGGTTACACAGCAGGTGCTTGTTCAGGGTTGGGTGTGGAGCATATACTTTTTCGAGGATGAGTGGACCATGTGTTTGTTTAGGTTTTGGGTATGGAGCATATGCTTGTTCAGGGTTGGTTACACAGCAGGTGCTTGTTCAGGGTTGGGTGGAGCATATACTTGTTCAGGATGAGTATGGACCATGTGTTTGTTTAGGTTTTGGGTATGGAGCATATGCTTGTTCAGGTTGGTTACACAGCAGGTGCTTGTTCAGGGTTGGGTGTGGAGCATATACTTGTTTTGAGGATGAGTACGGACCATGTGTTTGTTAGGTTTTGGGTATGGAGCATATGCTTGTTCAGGGTTGGTTACACAGCAGGTGCTTGTTCAGGGTTGGGTGGAGCATATACTTGTTCGAGGATGAGTATGGACCATGTGTTTTTTAGGTTTTGGATATGGAGCATATGCTTGTTCAGGGTTGGTTACACAGCAGGTGCTTGTTCAGGGTTGGTGTGGAGCATATACTTGTTCGAGGATGAGTACGGACCATGTGTTTGTTAGGTTTTGGGTATGGAGCATATGCTTGTTCAGGGTTGGTTACACAGCAGGTGCTTTTTCAGGGTTGGGTACGGAGCATATACTTGTTCAGGATGATATGGACTGTGTTTTTTCAGGTTTTGGGTATGGAGCATATGCTTGTTCAGGGTTGGTTACACAGCAGGTGCTTTTCAGGGTTGGGTGCGAATATACTCGATGATGAGTATGGACCATGTGTTTGTTTAGGTTTTGGGTATGGAGCATATGCTTGTTCAGGGTTGGTTACACAGCAAGTGCTTGTTCAGGGTTGGATGCATAACATATACTTGTTTGAGGATAAGTGTGGACCATGTGTTTGTTCAGGTTTTGGGTATGGAGCATATGCTTGTCAGGGTTGGTTACACAGCAGGTGCTTGTTTAGGGTTGGGTGTGGAGCATATACTTTTTGAGGATGAATATGGACCATGTGTTTGTTTAGGTTTTGGATGGAGCATATGCTTGTTCAGGGTTGGTTACACAGCAGGTGCTATTTCAGGGTTGGGTGGAGCATATACTTGTTGATATGAGTACGCACCATGTGTTTGTTTAGGTTTTGGGTATGGAGCATATGCTTGTTCAGGGTTGGTTACACAGCAGGTGCTTGTTCAGGGTTGAGTGTGGAGCATATACTTTTCGAGGATGAGTACGGACCATGTGTTTGTTTAGGTTTTGGGTATGGAGCATATGCTTGTTCAGGGTTGGTTGCACATCAGGGCTGTTCAGGGATGGGTTTGGAGCATATACTTTTTGGAGGTTGAGTACACATTGTTTTTTTAGGTTTTGGTATGGAGCATATGCTTGTTCAGGGTTGGTTACACATTAGGTGCTTGTTCAGGGTTGGGTGTGGAGCATATACTTTTTGAGGATGAGTACGGACCATGTGTTTGTTCAGGTTTTGGTATGGAGCATATGCTTGTTTTGTTGGTTACACAGCAAATGCTTGTTCAGGGTTGGTGTGGAGCATATACTTGTTTGAGGATGAGTATGGACCATGTGTTTGTTTAGGTTTTGGGTATGGAGCATATGCTTGTTCAGGGTTGGTTACACAGCAGGTGCTTGTTCAGGGTTGGGTGCGGAGCATATACTTGTTCGAGGATGAGTATGGACCATGTGTTTGTTTTGGTTTTGGGTATGGAGCATATGCTTGTTCAGGGTTGGTTACACAGCAGGTGCTTGTTCAGGGTTGGGTGTGGAGCATATACTTGTTCGAGGATGAGTGTGGACCATGTGTTTGTTCAGGTTTTGGGTATGGAGCATATGCTTGTTCAGGGTTGGTTACACAGCAGGTGCTTGTTCAGGGTTGGGTGGAGCATATACTTGTTCGATGAGTATGGACCATGTGTTTGTTCAGGTTTTGGGTATGGAGCATATGCTTGTTCAGGGTTGGTTACACAGCAGGTGCTTATTCAGGGTTGGGTGCGGCATATACTTGTTCGAGGATGAGTATGGACCATGTGTTTGTTCAGGTTTTGGGTATGGAGCATATGCTTGTTCAGGGTTGGTTACACAGGTAGGTGCTTGTTCAGGGTTGGGTGGGAGCATATACTTGTTCGAGGATGAGTATGGACCATGTGTTTGTTCAGGTTTTGGGTATGGAGCATATGCTTGTTCAGGGTTGGTTACACAGCAGGTGCTTGTTCAGGGTTGGGTGTGGAGCATATACTTGTTGAGGATGAGTGTGGACCATGTGTTTGTTCAGGTTTTGGGTATGGAGCATATGCTTGTTCAGGGTTGGTTACACAGCAGGTGCTTGTTCAGGGTTGGGTGTGGAGCATATACTTTTTGAGGATGAGTGGACCATGTGTTTGTTTAGGTTTTGGTATGGAGCATATGCTTGTTCAGGGTTGGTTACAGGGTGCTTGTTCAGGGTTGGGTGTGGAGCATATACTTTTTCGAGGATGAGTACGGACCATGTGTTTGTTTAGGTTTTGGGTATGGAGCATATGCTTGTTCAGGGTTGGTTACACAGCAGGTGCTTGTTCAGGGTTGGGTTGGAGCATATACTTTTTCAGGATGAGTACGGACCATGTGTTTGTTTAGGTTTTGGGTATGGAGCATATGCTTGTTCAGGGTTGGTTACACAGGTGCTTGTTCAGGGTTGGGTGTGGAGCATATACTTTTTCGAGGATGAGTACACCATGTGTTTGTTTAGGTTTTGGGTATGGAGCATATGCTTGTTCAGGGTTGGTTACACAGGTGCTTGTTCAGGGTTGGGTGTGGAGCATATACTTTTCGAGGATGAGTACGGACCATGTGTTTGTTTAGGTTTTGGGTATGGAGCATATGCTTGTTCAGGGTTGGTTACACAGCAGGTGCTTGTTCAGGGTTGAGTTGGAGCATATACTTTTTGAGGATGAGTACGGACATGTGTTTGTTTAGGTTTTGGGTATGAGCATATGCTTGTTCAGGGTTGGTTACACAGCAGGTGCTTGTTCAGGGTTGGGTGCGGAGCATATACTTTTTCGAGGATGAGTACAGACCATGTGTTTGTTTAGGTTTTGGTATGGAGCATATGCTTGTTCAGGGTTGGTTACACAGCAGGTGCTTTTTCAGGGTTGGGTGTGGAGCATATACTTTTCGAGGATGAGTACGGACCATGTGTTTGTTTAGGTTTTGGTATGGAGCATATGCTTGTTCAGGGTTGGTTACACAGCAGGTGCTTGTTCAGGGTTGGGTGTGGAGCATATACTTGTTGAGGATGAGTACGGACCATGTGTTTGTTTAGGTTTTGGGTATGGAGCATATGCTTGTTCAGGGTTGGTTACACAGCAGGTGCTTGTTCAGGGTTGGTGTTGAGCATATACTTGTTCGAGGATGAGTACGGACCATGTGTTTGTTTAGGTTTTGGTATGGAGCATATGCTTGTTCAGGGTTGGTTACACAGCAGGTGCTTGTTCAGGGTTGGGTTGGAGCATATACTTGTTCGAGGATGAGTACGGACCATGTGTTTGTTTAGGTTTTGGGTATGGAGCATATGCTTGTTCAGGGTTGGTTACACGCAGGTGCTTGTTCAGGGTTGGGTGGAGCATATACTTTTTCGAGGATGAGTCGGACCATGTGTTTGTTTAGGTTTTGGGATGGAGCATATGCTTGTTCAGGGTTGGTTACACAGCAGGTGCTTGTTCAGGGTTGGGTGGAGCATATACTTTTCGAGGATAGTACACCATGTGTTTGTTTAGGTTTTGGGTATGGAGCATATGCTTGTTCAGGGTTGGTTACACAGCAAGTGCTTGTTCAGGGTTGAGTGTGAGCATATACTTGTTCGAGGATGAGTATGGACCATGTGTTTGTTCAGGTTTTGGGTATGGAGCATATGCTTGTTCAGGGTTGGTTACACAGCAGGTGCTTGTTCAGGGTTGGGTTGGAGCATATACTTTTTGAGGATGAGTACGGACCATGTGTTTGTTAGGTTTTGGGTATGGAGCATATGCTTGTTCAGGGTTGTTACACAGCAGGTGCTTGTTCAGGGTTGGTGTGGAATATACTTGTTCGAGGATGAGTACAACCATGTGTTTGTTTAGGTTTTGGGTATGGAGCATATGCTTGTTCAGGGTTGGTTACACAGCAGGTGCTTGTTCAGGGTTGGGTGGAGCATATACTTGTTCGAGGATGAGTACGGACCATGTGTTTGTTGGTTTTGGGTATGGAGCATATGCTTGTTCAGGGTTGGTTACACAGCAGTGCTTGTTCAGGGTTGGGTGCGGAGCATATACTCGAGATGAGTATGGACCATGTGTTTTTTCAGGTTTTGGGTATGGAGCATATGCTTGTTCAGGGTTGGTTACACCAAGTGCTTGTTCAGGGTTGGGTGCGGAGCATAATACTTGTTTGAGGATGAGTATGGACCATGTGTTTGTTCAGGTTTTGGGTATGGAGCATATGCTTGTTCAGGGTGGTTACACAAGCAGGTGCTTGTTGAGGGTTGAGTGGAGCATATACTTGTTCGAGGATGATTACGGACCATGTGTTTGTTCAGGTTTTGGGTATGGAGCATATGCTTGTTCAGGGTTGGTTACACAGCAGGTGCTTGTTCAGGGTTGGGTGGAGCATAAACTTGTTCGAGGATGAGTATGGACCATGTGTTTGTTCAGGTTTTGGGTATGGAGCATATGCTTGTTCAGGTTGGTTACACAGCAGTGCTTGTTCAGGGTTGGGTGCGGAGCATATACTTGTTCAGGATGAGTAGACCATGTTTGTTCAGGTTTTGGGTATTGAGCATATGCTTGTTCAGGGTTGGTTACACAGCTTTGCTCATTCAGGGTTATGTACGGAGCATATACTTTTTCGAGGATGAGTATGGACCATGTGTTTGTTCAGGTTTTGGTATGGAGCATATGCTTGTTCAGGGTTGGTTACACAGCAGGTGCTGTTCAGGGTTAGGTGCGGAGCATATACTTGTTCGAGGATGAGTACGGACCATGTGTTTGTTCAGGTTTTGGTATGGTGCATATGCTTGTTCAGGGTTGGTTACACAGCAGGTGCTTGTTCAGGGTTGGTGTGGAGCATATACTTGCGATGAGTATGGACCATGTGTTTGTTCAGGTTTTGGGTGTGGAGCATATGCTTGTTCAGGGTTGGTTACACCAGTGCTTGTTCAGGATTGTGTGCAGAGCATATACTTGTTCAAGGATGATTGAGGACTTTTTTGAGTAGGATTGTGGAGTATGTGTTTGTTTAGGTTTTGGGTATGCTTGTTCAGGGTTGGTTACACAGCAGGTGCTTGTTCAGGGTTGTGTTTGGAGCATATACTTGTTCGAGGATGAGTACAGGACCATGTGTTTGTTCAGGTTTTGGGTATGGAGCATATGCTTGTTCAGGGTTGATTACACAGCAGGTGCTTGTTCAGGGTTGGGTGCGGAACATATACTTGTTCGAGGATGAGTATGGACCATTGTTTTTGTTCAGGTTTTGGGTATGGAGCATATGCTTGTTCAGGTTGATTACACAGCAGGTGCTTGTTCTTGGTTGGGTTTGGGGCATATACTTGTTCGAGGATGAGTGTGGACCATGTGTTTGTTCAGGTTTTGGGTATGGAGCATATGCTTGTTCAGGGTTGGTTACACAGAGGTGCTTTTTCAGGGTTGAGTGCTGAGCATATACTTGACGATGAGTATGGACCATGTGTTTGTTTAGGTTTTGGTATGGAGCATATGCTTGTTCAGGGTTGGTTACATATCAGGTGCTTGTTCAGGGTTGGTTGCAGAGCATATACTTTTTCGAGGATGAGTATGGACCATGTGTTTGTTCAGGTTTTGGGTATGGAGCATATGCTTGTTCAGGGTTGGTTACACAGGTAACTGCTGTTCAGGGTTGGATGCGGAGCATATACTTGTTCGAGGATGAGTGCGGACCATGTTTTTGCTCAGGTTTTGGGTATGGAGCATATGCTTGTTCAGGGTTGGTTACACAGCAGGTGCTTGTTCAGGGTTGGATGTGGAGCATATACTTTTCGAGGATGAGTACGGACTATGTGTTTGTTCAGGTTTTGGTATGGAGCATATGCTTGTTCAGCATTGGTTACACATCGGTGCTTGTTCAGGGTTGGGTTTGGAGCATATACTTGTTCGAGGATGAGAACGACCATGTGTTTGTTTAGGTTTTGGTATGGAGCATATGCTTGTTCAGGGTTGGTTACACCGCAGGTGATTGTTCAGTTGGTTACACAGCAGGTGCTTGTTCAGGGTTGGGTGTGGAGCATATACTTTTTCGAGGATGAGTACGGACCATGTGTTTGTTTAGGTTTTGTGTATGGAGCATATGCTTGTTTAGGGTTGGTTACACAACAGATGGTTGTTCATGGTTTGGTGTAGAGCATATACTTTTTCGAGGATGAGTACGGACCATGTGTTTGTTTAGGTTTTGTGTATGGAGCATATGCTTGTTCAGGGTTGGTTACACAGCAGTGCTTGTTCAGGGTTGGGTACAGGGCATATACTCGTTTAAGGATGAGTATCAACTATGTGTTTGTTTAGGTTTTGGGTATGGAGCATATGCTTGTTCAGGGTTGGTTACACAGCAGGTGCTTGTTCAGGGTTGGTTACACAGCATGTGCTTGTTCAGGGTTGGGTGTGGAGCATATACTTTTCCGAAGGATGAGTACGAACCATGTGTTTGTTAGGTTTTTTGGGTATGGAGCATATGCTTGTTCAGGGTTGGTACACAGCAGGTGCTTCTTCAGGGTTGGTTACACTTCGTGTGCTTGTTCAGGGTTGGGTGTGGAGCATATACTTGTTGGAGGATGAGTACAGAACATGTGTTTGTTTAGGTTTTGGTATGGAGCATATGCTTGTTAGGGTTGGTTACACAGCAGGTGCTTGTTCAGGGTTGGTTATACATCACGTGTTTGTTCAGGTTTGGTGTAGAGCATATACTTTTTCAAAGATGAGTACAGACCATGTGTTTGTTTAGGTTTTTGGTATGGAGCTATGCTTGTTTAGGGTTGTTTACACAGCAGGTGCTTGTTCAGGGGTTAGGTTCGGAGCATATACTTGTTCCAGGTAGAGTACCGACCATGTGTTTGTTTTTGTTTGGTATGGAGAATATGCTTGTTCAGAGTAGGATACACAGCAGGTGTTTGTTCAGGGTTGGGTGTGGAGCATATACTTTTTCGAGGATTAGTTTGGACCATGTGTTTGTTTAGGTTTTGGGTATGGAGCATATGCTTGTTCAGGGTTGGTTACACAGCAGGTGCTTGTTCAGGGTTGGGTTTGGAGTGTATACTTGTTCAGGATGAGTATGGACCATGTGTTTGTTTAGGTTTTGGGTATGGAGCATATGCTTGTTCAGTGTTGGTTACACAGCAGGTGCTTGTTCAGGGTTGGGTGTGGAGCATATACTTTTTTGAGGATGAGTACGGACCATGTGTTTGGTTAGGTTTTGGGTATGGAGCATATGCTTGTTCAGGGTTGGTTACAAGCAGGTGCTTGTTCAGGGTTGGGTACGGAGTATATACTTGTTCAAGGATGAGTATGGATTGTGTTTTTAGGTTTTGGGTATGGAGCATATGCTTGTTCAGTGTTGGTTACACAGCAGGTGCTTGTTCAGGGTTGGGTGTGGAGCATATACTTTTTCGAGTATGAGTACGGATCATGTGTTTGGTTAGGGTTTGGGTATGGAGCATATGCTTGTTCAGGGTTGGTTACAAAGCAGGTGCTTTTCAGGGTCGGGTACGGAGCATATACTTGTTCAAGGATGCATATGGACTGGTGTTTTTTCAGGTTTTGGATATGGAGCATATGCTTGTTCAGGGTTGGTTACACAGCAGGTGCTTCTTCAGGGTTGGGTGCGAATCATAGACACACTCGATGATGAGTATGGACCCTGTGTTTGTTTAGGTTTTGGGTATGGAGCATATGCTTGTTCATGGTTGGTTACACGGCAAGTGCTTGTTCAGGGTTGGATGCATAACATATACTTGTTTGAGAATAAGTGTGGACCTTGTGTTTGTTCAGGTTTTGGGTATGGAGCTTATGCTTATCCAGGGTTGGTTACACATCAGGTGTTTGTTTAGGGTTGGGTGTGGAGCATATACGTTTTGAGTATGAATATGGACCATGTGTTTGTTTAGGTTTTGGATGTGAGCATATGCTTGTTTAGGGTTGGTTACACAGGAGGTGCTATTTCAGGGTTGGGTTTGGAGAATATACTTGTTGATTATGAGTACGCACCATGTGTTTGTTTAGGTTATTGGGTATGGAGCATACGCTTGTTCAGGGTTGGTTATACAGCAGGTGCTTGTTCAGGGTTGAGTGTGGAGCATATACTTTTCCGAGGATGAGTACGTACCATGTGTTTGTTTAGATTTTGGGTATGGAGCATATGCTTGTTCAGGGTTGGTTGCACATCAGGGGCCTGTTCAGGGATGGGTTTGGAGCATATACTTTTTGAGGTTGAGTACACACCATTTGTTTTTTTAGGTTTTGGTAATGGAGCATATGCTTGTTCAGCGTTGGTTACACATTAGGTGCTTGTTCAGGGTTGGGTGTGTAGCATATATTTTTGAGGATGAGCACGGACCATGTGTTTGTTCAGGTTTTTGGTATGGAGCATATGCTTGTTTTGTTTTGGTTACACAGCAAATGCTTATTCGGGGTTCGGTGTGGAGCATATACTTGTTTGAGGATGAGTATGGACCATGTGTTTGTTTAGGTTTTGGGTATGGAGCATATGCTTGTTCAGGGTTGGTTACACAGCAGGTGCTTGTTCAGGGTTGGGTGTGGAGCATATAACTCGACGATGAGTATGGACCATGTGTTTGTTTTGGTTTTGGGTATTGAGCATATGCTTGTTCAGGGTTGGTTACAGAGCAGGTGCTTGTTCAGGGTTGGGTGTGGAGCATATACTTGTTGTAGGATGAGTGTGGACCATGTGTTTGTTCAGGTTTTGGGTATTAGCATATGCTTGTTCAGGGTTGGTTACACATCAGGTTTATTCAGGGTTGGGTGCGGAGCATATACACACTTGACGATGAGTATGGACCATGTGTTTGTTAGGTTTTGGGTATGGAGCATATGCTTGTTCAGGGTTGGTTACACATCAGGTGCTTATTCAGGGTTGGGTGCGGATCATATACTTGTTCGAGGATGAGTATGGACCATGTGTTTGTTCAGGTTTTGGGTATGGAGCATATGCTTGTTCAGGGTTGGTTATACAGTAAGTGCTTGTTCAGGGTTGGGTGCGGAGCATATACTTGTTCGAGGATGAGTGTGGACCATGTGTTTGTTCAGGTTTTGGTATGGAGCATATGCTTGTTCATGGTTGGTTACACAGCAGGTGCTTGTTCAGGGTTGGGTGTGGAGCATATACTTGTTGTAGGATGAGTGTGGACCATTTGTTTGTTCAGGTTTTGGTATGGAGCATATGCTTGTTTCAGGGTTGGTTACACAGCAGATGCTTATTCAGGGTTGGGTGTGGAGCATATACTTATTTGAGGATGAGTTTGGACCATGTGTTGTTTAGGTTTTGGTATGGAGCATATGCTTGTTCAGGGTTGGTTACATAGTGGGTGCTTGTTCAGGGTTGGGTGTGGAGCATATACTTTTTCGAGGATGAGTACGGACATATGTTTGTTTAGGTTTTGGGTATTTAGCATATGCTTGTTAGGGTTGGTTACAAAACAGGTGCTTGTTCAGGGTTGGGTGTGGAACATATACTTTTTCGAGGATGAGTACGGACCATGTGTTTGTTTAGGTTTGGGTATGGAGCATTTGCTTGTCCAGGGTTGGTTACACAGCGGGTGCTATTTCAGGGTTGGGTGTGGAGCATATACTTTTTCGAGGATGAGTACACACCATGTGTTTGTTTAGGTTTTGGTTATTTAGCTTATGCTTGTTTAGGGTTGGTTACAAAACAGGTGCTTGTTCAGGGTTGGGTGTGGAGCATATACTTTTTCGAGGATGAGTACGGACCTGTGTTTGTTTAGGTTTGGGTATGAAGCATATGCTTGTTCAGGGTTGGTTCACAGCAGGTGCTTGTTCAGGGTTGAGTATGGAGCATATACTTTTTCGAGGATGAGTACGGACAATGTGTTTGTTTAGGTTTTGGTATGAAGCATATGCTTGTTCAGGGTTGGTTACACAGCAGGTACTTGTTCAGGGTTGGGTGCGGAGCATATACTTTTTCGAGGATGAGTACAGACCATTTGTTTGTTTAGGTTTTGGATATGGAGCATATGCTTATTCAGGGTTGGCTACACAGCAGGTGCTTTTTCAGGCTTGGGTGTGGAGCATATACTTTTCCGAGGATGAGTACGACCATGTGTTTGTTTAGGTTATTGGTATGGAGCATATGTTTGTTCAGGGTTGATTACACAGCAGGTGCTTGTTCAGGGTTGGGTGTGGAGCATATACTTGTTGGAGGATGATTACAGACCATGTGTTTGTTTAGGTTTTGGTATGGAGAATATGCTTGTTCAGGGTAGGTTACACGCAGGTGCTTGTTCAGGGTTCGGTGTTGAGCATATACTTTTCCGAGGATGAGTACGGACCATGTGTTTGTTTAGGTTTTTGGTATGGAGCATATGCTTGTTTAGGGTTGTTTACACAGCAGGTGCTTGTCTGGGGTTGGTTCGGAGCATATACTTGTTCGAGGTAGAGTACTGATCATGTGTTTGTTTAGGTTTTGGGTATGGAGAATATGCTTGTTCAGGGTAGGTTACACGCAGGTGCTTGTTCAGGGTTCGGTGTGGAGCATATACTTTTTCGAGGATTAGTTCGGACCATGTGTTTGTTTAGGTTTTGGGAATAGAGCATATGCTTGTTCAAAGTTGGTACACAGCAGGTGCTTGTTCAGGGTTGGGTTAGGAGCATATACTTTTTTGAGGATAAGTACAAACCATGTGTTTGTTTAGGTTTTGGGTATGGAGCATATGCTTGTTCAGGGTTGGTTACATAGCAAGTGCTTGTTCAGGGTTGAGTGTGATGCATTTACTTGTTCGAGGATGAGTATGGACGATATGTTTGTTTAGGTTTTGGGTATGGAGCATATGCTAGTTCAGGGTTGGTTACACTGCAGGTGCTTGTTCAGGGTTGGGATTGGAGCATATACTTTTTTGAGGATGAGTACGGACCATGTGTTTGTATAGATTTAGGGTATGGAGCATATGCTTGTTCAGGGGTTGTTACACAGCAGGTGCTTGTTCAGGGTTGGGTGTGAAGTATATCCTTGTTCGAGGATGAGTTCAGACTATGTGTTTGTTTAGGTTTTGGGTATGGAGCATATGCTTGTTCAGGGTTGGTCACACAGCAGGTGCTTGTTCAGGGTTGGGTGCAAATCATATACACACTTGATGACGAGTATGGACCCTGTGTTTGTTTAGGTTTTGCGTATGGAGCATATGCTTGTTCATGGTTGGTTACACGGCAAGTGCTTGTTCAGGGTTGGATGCATAACATAACTTGTTCGAGGGTGAGTGTGGACCATGTGTTTGTTCAGGTTTTGGGTATGGAGCTTATGCTTATTCAGGGTTGGTTACACATCAGGTGTTTGTTCAGGGTTGGGTGTGGAGCATTTACGTTTTCGTGGATGAATACGGACCATGTGTTTGTTTAGGTTTTGGGTATGGAGCATATGCTAGTTCAGGGTTGGTTACACAACAGGTGCTTGTTCAGGGTTGGGTACGGAGCATATACTTGTTCGAGGATGAGTATGGACCGTGTGTTTTTTCAGGTTTTTGATATGCTGCATTTGCGTCTTCAGGGTTGGTTACAGAAGAAGTTTTTTTTTTTATGTTGGGTATGGAGCATGTGCTTGTTGGGGGCTGGTTATTGATCATATGCTTATTCGAGGATGAGCATGGACCTTGTGTTTTTCAGGTTTAGCTACAGAGCATGTGTTGTTCAGGATGGGGTGTGGAGCATATGCTTATTCGAGGATGGGTATAGTTTATGTGTTTGTTCAGGGTTGGGTACAGATCAAGTGCTTGTAAGGGTATGGCATGGAACATGTGCTTGTTGCTGGTTGGATATGGAGCATATGCTAGTTCGAGGATGGGCATGGACCCTGTGTTCTGCCAGGTTTGGGTACGGAGCATGTGTTGTTCAGGGTTGGGTGCGGAGCATAAGCTTCTTCGAGGATGGGTATGAATCATGTGTTTGTTCAGGTTTGGGTATGGAGTATGTGCTTGTTCATGGGTGGGTAAAAACAATTGCTTCTTTGGATTGGACATGGAGCATGTGCTTGCTCTGGGTTAGGTATGGAGCATATGCTTGTTCGAGAATGGGTACGGAGCATGTGTTTGTTCAGGTGTGAGTACGGAGCATGTGTTGGTCACGGTTGGGTACGGAACATGTGCAAATCGTATGACTGCTCTGTTATAGATATAGAAAAGGGAATGCTTTTTACATCGTCCATTAGAATTTAGTGTTTGAGAATGGTAGTGCGGTTACTATTGATAACAGAATTACATATTCCAATGCCCTTTTTAAATGTTATCAGTTTTTTAAGAATTGTTTTCTTAGGAATGTCAATGCCTTAATGTACCAATTACGCCAGAAAAAAATCATGTTTTTATGTGTGGACAGTATTTATATATGTAAAATATTGCTAATTATCCATGTTTGTGTAATGTGAGAGTTTATGTCTAGATGTCGGTATGTGACATTTGGATGTATGTATGGAACTTTTGTGTATGATTGTATGTGTGTGCGGTTCTGTATGTAGTTGTTTAAGCATTTATGTGTGCTGATGTTTACTGTGTGTGTGGATGTTTACGCATGTGCGTTTCTTACGCTTGTGTGTGCCTCTCTATATATGGATACATGTGCATGTTTGTGAGTGCATCTATGTGCTCTTCTGTTTGTAGATGTATACACTTACGTATGCGTGTATGTGTGTATAGCGTATCCATTTGATAATAATAAAAGCAAATGACACCTTGAGGGTAACTCCTTCATGAGATATAATTCAGCCCCCAACTGGGCAGAAATGGCAATAAAAACACACACAATCACTCATGGGTCGTAAAGATAATAAGATTATCTGGATTTTCCTTCCATTTAGGAAATTCTATGTTTCCAAGTAGAATCTTTTGTCTGAAAAAAAACTAAAGCTGTTGTGTATGTTACAGTCCTTTATTTATTTTTTTATTTTTTTTTTTACTCCTAAAATTATGTGTCGTTTTATTTTTTTGTTTCGTATTTTGTTGTTGAGTAATTAGATTTTCTATTTTATTGTTTTTATATTTACTTGAGGGTACGACAATGTTCAATGAAATAAACCTAAACTTATGAGCCACTGTATATGTATATATATATATATATATATATATATATATATATATATATATATATATATATATATATATATATATATATCTGGGTATAAATATTTTTGTATATTTCTGTATATATATATATATATATATATATATATATATATATATATATATATATATATATATATATGTATATATATATATATATATATATATATATATATATATATATATGTCTGTGTGTATGCATATATTTTAGATGTATATAGTGTATATATATATATATATATATATATATATATATATATATATATATATATATATATATATATATATATATATATATATATATGTATATATGTGCATTTGCATATATATTAAATATATACTATATATAAATATATATATATATATATATATATATATATATATATATATATATATATATATATATATATATATATATATATATTATTATTATTATTATTATTACTATCCAAGCTACAACCCTAATTGGAAAAGCAAGATGCTATAAGCCCAGGGGCTCCAATAGGGAAAAATAGCCCAGTGAGGAAAGGAAATAAGGAAATAAATAACTGAAGAGAACAAATTAACAATAAATCATTCTAAAAAAAGTAATGTCAAAAGAGATATATCATATATAAACTATTAACTACGTCAACAACAAAAATGTCATATATAAACTATAAAAAGACTCATGTCCGTCTGGTCAACAAAAAAGCATTTGCTCCAACTTTGAACTTTTGAAGTTCTACTGATTCAACAACCTGATTAGGAAGATCATTCCACAACTTGGTAACAGCTGGAATAAAACTTCTAGAGTACTGCGTAGTATTGAGTCTTATGATGGAGAAGGCATGGCTATTAGAATTAACTGCCTGCCTAGTATTACGAACAGGATAGAATTGTCCAGGGAGATCTGAATGTAAAGGATGGTCAGAGTTATGAAAAATCTTATGCAACATGCATAATGAACTAATTGATCGACGGTGCCAGAGATTAATATCTAGATCAGGAATAAGAAATTTAATAGACCGTAAGTTTCTGTCCAACAAATTAAGATGAGAATCAGCAGCTGAAGACCAGACAGGAGAACAATACTCAAAACAAGGTAGAATGAAAGAATTAAAACACTTCTTCAGAATAGATTGATCACCGAATATCTTAAAAGACTTTCTCAATAAGCCAATATTTTGTGCAATTGAAGAAGACACAGACCTTATATGTTTCTCAAAAGTAAATTTGCTGTCAAGAATCACGCCTAAAATTTTGAAAGAGTCATACAAATTTAAAGAAACATTATCAATACAGAGATCCGGATGTTGAGGAGCCACCGTCCTTGACCTACTTACAATCATACTTTGAGTTTTGTTAGGATTCAACTTCATACCCCATAATTTGCACCATGCACTAATTTTAGCTAAATCTCTATTAAGGGATTCACCAACCCCAGATCTACATTCAGGGGATGGAATTGATGCGAAGAGAGTAGCATCATCTGCATATGCAACAAGCTTATTTTCTAGGCCAAACCACATGTCATGTGTATATAGTATAAAAAGTAATGGGCCAAGAACACTACCCTGTGGAACACCGGATATCACATTCCTATACTCACTATGGTGCCCATCAACAACAACTCTTTGAGATCTACTACTTAAAAAATCAATAATAATGCTAAGAAACGACCCACCCACTCCCAACTGTTTCAGTTTGAAAACAAGGGCCTCATGATTAACACGGTCAAAGGCAGCACTAAAATCAAGGCCAATCATACGAACTTCCCGACCACAATCAAGGGATTTCTGTACTGCATTGGAGATTGTAAGAAGGGCATCACATGCTCCAAGGCCTTTCCGAAAACCAAATTGCAAACTAGGGAATAGATGATTACCTTCAGCAAACCTATTAAGACGTTTTGCCAGAAGACGTTCAAAAACTTCAGATAATATGGGAGTTATGGAAATTGGGCGGTAATCAGTGGGACTTGAGCTACCACAAACACATTTACATAGAGGAGTAACATTACCAATTCTCCAACAAGTGCTAAAAGCTCCTCTTCTTGCTAACTTGCGTAAAATAACAGATAACTTTGGAGCTAAGAAATCTGCTGTCTTTATAAAAAACAAAGGACAAATACCATTAGGGTCTACACCTCCATAAGCATCAAGGTCCATCAACAGAGCTTTAATCTCACGAGATCGAAAAGCTAAACTAGTTAGTTTAGCCTCAGGAAAACAGGAATGAGGAAGTTCAAGTTTTTCATTACTCTGTTTACTGTCAAAAACATCAGCCAAAAGGGTTGCCTTTTCCTTTGGACAGTGAGTGACTGAGCCATCTGGTTTAAGTAAAGGAGGAACTGTTGCATCTACACCAAAGAGTGCAGATTTAAGGGTAGACCACCATTTATGTTCCTGAGTTGTACCAGAGAGGGTTTCTTTTATGATTAAATTGTACTCCTTTTCAGTTGAGGCATAAACTCTCTGAGCAAAAGCTCGAAGCTGAGTATAGTTGTTCCAGGTCAAATCTGATCTGTTACCCTTCCAAAGGTGATAGGCCTCCTGCTTCTCCAAATAAGCACGTCTACAATCATCATTGAACCACGGTTTGTCCTTCATTCGGTACCTTAGCACACGAGAAGGGATACGCCTATCAATTATGTTGACTAGATTCTCATTCAAAGGGACAACAGGATCTACACTATTATATAATTGTGACCAATTCAAGCACAAAAGATCATGCAAAATCCCATTCCAGTCTGCTTGGGATTTCATATAAATTTTACAAGAATATGATATATCAGGGACAGGCTGCTCAGTCTTCACTAATAATGAAATCAAGGCATGATCAGAAGTCCCGACTGGAGAACCAACCTTACTAGTTATAACGCCAGGGGAGTCAGTGTATACGAGGTCCAAGCAATTACCAGACCTGTGAGTAGCTTCATTTATGATTTGCTCACAGCCTGATTCTGAGGCAAAGTCTAAAGCTCTTAAGCCATGGCGATCGGTAGGAGAGATAGAACTCAACCACTCCCTATGGTGAGCATTAAAATCACCAACAAAGACAAACGAAGCCTTTCTATCATCTTCTTGTATCTTAGCCATAATGGTAAGAAGACAATCAAAGATAGAATCATCCATGTCTGGATTACGGTAGATTGAACACAAATAAAAGTTGTTATGCCTGCCACAAACTTTTATTACCTGAATCTCATGACATCCACATTGATAGCAGGACTTATGAGAAGCAGGGTACTCGGTCCTAATATACACCGCCATTCCCCTGGCCCTAGGAATGGAATCACGTTTCAGCATTATTGGCTTCTTAAACCCAGTTATAAGGAGCTCAGATGAGTGCCTCATATTAGAAACCAAAGTTTCTGAGCACAAAAGAATATCATACTGTCTGGACGCAACTGTAAGGTCTCGGATATTTGCATGAAGACCACGAATATTGCAATACAGAAGACGACATTGACGAAATCTAGGACGTACTGGTCCCGGATTTTGCTCAATGTCTCCAGACAGCATAAGAATTAATCGAAATAAAAAAGAGACATCATACTTAAAAACTAGATTAACAAGAATTAAAACAAAAACAATATGTACAGAATAATAATAAAAGTGATTGATGATATCCATAGACTATAGTAAAAAGTCGGAAAAACTGGTCAACATGGAGGAGCCGATACACCATGCAAGGCTAAATACCCTCCAGGATAGCCACTTCAACTGAAGGGAGGACAGTAAGGATGGTTTTGAGAAGAAAAAATCAGAAAAAGGAAAAGACAACCTCTTGATAAACCACCAGGCATCCATGGCCCTTCTATTAAGCCTGCCCAACACACCATTTCAAAAAAAAACAAGAGGAAGAAAAAAAATAAGATAGAATAGTGTGCCCGAGTGTACCCTCAAGCAAGAGAACTCTAACCCAAGACAGTGGAAGACCATGGTACAGAGGCTATGGCACTACCCAAGACTAGAGGACAATATATATATATATATGTGTGTGTGTGTGTGTGTGTGTGTGTGTGTGTATGTTTTTGTATTTATATAATGCCTCTGTCTGTTTTTTCAAAGCTTGTATAGATAAAAAAAACCATTAAATGTAATCTCATATCTAGGGCAAATATTTTAACGAAAGCAGAACCTACATAAGATTTCATTAGGTTTAACCATCATCTATAAACACAAAATATCGATTAAAATGTCTGAAGTAACATCCGTTTAATATAAATTATGAAAATTCTTATTTGGGATAAAATTTCACGATGACAAAATATAATTTAAAAAGAGGAAATAAATAAAAAATGTGAGTGTATCAGTGGATTTGCATAATGAAAATAAAATCGTAGATTAGCTCAAAATGATTAAGCCGAAGGTCGTTAAATAAGATTTATGCATAAAGTTTATCAAAAGGATTTTGATTCGCTGAAGAAATTTCGGGATGACATGAAAGAAATTGAATGACCATAAAGAGACGGATCAAGATTATCCAAAATGAATTAATCAAAATATGTATTAACTTTTTTTGTTAATTAGCTATGTTATTATTATTATTATTATCATTATTATCATTATTATTATTATTATTATTATTATTATTATTATTATTATTATTATTATTAGCTAAGCATTACAACCTTAGTTGGAAAAGCAAGATGCTATAAGACCGAGGGCTCCGACCCGGAAAAATAGCCCAGTGAGAAAAGGAAACAAGGAAATAAATAAACGATGTAAGAAGTAATGAACAATTAAACTATAATGTTTTAAAGACATCAACATCATTGGAGTTAGAGTTCTCTTGCTTGAGTGTACACTAGGGCACACCATTCTATCTTATTTCTCTTCCTCTCGTTTTGTAAAATTTTTATAGTTATATAGGAAATAATTATTCCAATGTTGTTACTCGTCTTAAAATATTTCATTTCTCCTCGTTTTCTTTCCTCACTGGGCTATTTTCCCTGTTGGAGCCCCTGGGCTTATAGCATCCTGCTTTTCCAACTAGGGCTGTAGCTTAGCAAGTAATAATGATAACAATAATAATAATAATAATAATAATAATAATAATAATAATAATAATAATAATATAAAAGGACTTATGTCAGCCTGTTATTAAGGTACGTGGGATTTAATGGGGCATCCTACCTGCCCTACACTCCTACAATAGGTAGGATGATGCACATTAGATAAGGTTTTAGGTCGATGTAAATTAGATCATATAATTT